>NC_073633.1:44189166-44492196 GCF_029407905.1 Bubalus kerabau
GGTGATGTAATGAATAAATATTTTTCTTAGTAATCTAATCCCTTCTTAGGAAGAGACCTCTTATTATTGAGTCAATATATTGATAAGTCAGTTGAAGTGGAGAATTAGATTATATATATATAAGTTAGAATATATAAACTGTTCTCTGAGAAGTCATGGTCTGGTAATAAGAGGACTTTTATTGGTGGGTGAAGAAAAATGATAGGCCAGTGATAAATAGCTTCCAAGAGCATCAAAACAGGCTTTTACTCAGAGCTGGGCTTGGGAGGAAGGCCTGAGACACCTAATAAGAATTATAAGAGACTTCGCAATGTGATGTGCAGTGCAAAGTTTCTTCCTAGTTTTCAGATGAATTTTTTAGTAAGAGCCACATTACCTACAAGTATATTGTTGAGTTGAATCTCTACTGAATGGATGCGATAACATTTTGTGAATAAAGTAAAGTTGACAGCAGGTCTATGGCGAAACCTTGAGATGGTTCTTGTGAACCAAACCACGTTAGAGTTACAACTTGCTTATTTAAAGTTAAGTTTACCTCTTTGTCAATTGCCTAAGTATTTTGGCTGCAACTAAGTTAAATTACAGGCATTTTTATTTTAGAGAAAAAGCTCTGAGATGAGTTTATGGATATGAGTTTAACAGATTACTAACTTAAAATTGGTGAACAGCACAACTTTTAATATTACTAAACACTTGGAAAGAAATACAGACTCAGAAACATATAAAATAGATGTTTTGTGTTCATAATTTGTATGACATTTTCTATGACAGTTTTATTATGTAAAAAATGTTTTTGGCCTTTAAATATACTTTCAGAGAAAGTATTAAGGCTAAGGTAATGCAAAACTGAACTTCTCGAAACATCTAATTAAATGTAAAAAATAAAAGATAGCAGGGATAAAGAAAAGTCCAGAAAATACATATTGGTTGTTATGAGAGAAGAGTTGATGTTAAAGAAATCTTTATTAATATTATCTTTATAACTAAAGTTAGAGAATAAATAACCAGTGGAAGACATTCGGGATTTTGGAAAGATATCAAGGGATATTGTTCTCCCAGATCTTTGCCAAGGATCTCAACTTAGAATCCTTACTTAGTTGAAAATAGATGCAACACTCATTTTGAAATATATGGAACTCTATTGTGTATAAATAGAAAACAATTTGACTTTCACACCTCTTGTCTCCCTGCATAGGTTACTTTCTTCACTATCCTTAGGGAAATTTGTTACATATAACCACCACACTTTCTATTACTCTTAGATAGTAAATACTCTAGCGATTTCTAGACATGATAGCCATTTCATGTCCAATTATTTTATAAACCAATTTAAAATGAGTGGCTCAGAATAATAATCAATGTTCTAAATTATATCAAAGCTTGAATCTCTTGCTTTCCTCCTTGGACTGCCTTTAAATCTGAGAATCTACAGCGTGATAAAGGGAAAGCAGTGGCTTATCATCTCATTTTCTCACTTTTTTTCTTCTGTTCCTCCACACCAGCAACCTGACTATGTGTTCTGATGCCTTTATATATTGGAACTGGGAGACAGGAATGGTGAAGCAAAATTTTGCTTGACTGGCACTGTCTTTTTCTGGTGTCACTTCTGTCCGTGCCTGGCATATGAACTTAAGGAGCCTCTGGGTGTGAGAAAGATCTTGAGAGTTGGTCCTTTCTTTTGTAGAGGGATTTTCGGGTTTCTGGAAAACTCCTCATCACAGGATTTGCTACCTTTGATTTCCTTAATTCAAATAAATTCTTCTTTGCTTATAGTTTTGCTTGCTTTCTTTTTATGGTCCTTCCACAAACTTCCACATATATGCATTTTGTTTGGGTCTTATGGTTCTTCCAAGTATCTGTTTTGGGAGAAAAGAATCCCTTTACAACCCTTCCAGAACAGTTCTTTCTCCCTTTGTGGTCACATCTTGTCCATAACAAATTTATGCTTTGACAGGCTGTTCTCAGCATTGCCATTTCACTCTCCTTCATTGTCAAAAAAAAAAAAAAAAAAAAAGCTAGTCAGGCACCATTTTGAATTTGGTTCTTGCTTTGACTTTAGTAACTCATGCTGCTGGGGTCATAGGTCATGTTCTCTGGTCTCCATGATTCCTTCATCTCTTTCCTGTGGGGATAAGGGTGTGACTGGGAGGAAAATATGTAACAGAAACTCACAGTCTTTCTCTAAACAAATTATTTCCCTGTTTTTGGCTAATATCATTCTGTTTCTTTTGTTTTGGGGATGGTTATTGAACCAAGAATTGCCAGATATTTTTAGATCCTTGCATATTTGCACATAGGTGATATTTGAAATATGGAAGTACTCCCTAACTTTAAACAGAAGGTGTTAAATTTTAACATTCTATCATTTATAGAGTTAGGGCTTGATGTCTGAAGATATGGGAGTAGCCAAGCTGTTATCATAAGTACTGCATGCTGCTGCTGAGTCACTTTAGTCGTGTCTGACTCTGTGTGACCCCATAGACGGCAGCCCACCAGGATGCCCCGTCCCTGGGATTCTCCAGGCAAGAACACTGGAGTAGGTTGCCATTTCCTTCTCCAATGCATGAAAGTGAAAAGTGAAAGTGAAATCGCTCAGTCGTGTCCGACCCTTAGTGACCCCATGGACTGCAGCCTTCCAGACTCCTCCATCCATGGGATTTTCCAGGCAAGAGTACTGGAGTGGGGGGCCATTGCCTTCTCCGACTGCATGCTGCAGGGCTGGCCAATCAATCAAGAGATGAGGTGTGAAGGTGAGGAATAGTGACTTTATTCAGAAATTGATCAGACCAAGAAGATGGTAGACTAATATCCTAAAGGATCATCTTCCCCAGATTTGGAATCTAGTTTCTTTTATGGTTGGGTGGGTGTGGTAAGGAAGTAAAACTTCAAAAAGCAGATAAATTGCTGAAGATATTTCCTGGTTCTGGCAGGGAATGTGTTAAATTCTTCTTGTCTATACCTATTCACCAGTGGGCCTAGTCAGGATGTTTCCTATGAGTATAACAAAGGTATTTTAGCTTTAACACTCAGGCAGGGGAGGTGGGTCTTCCCAGGTGGTGCTAGTGGTAAAGAATTATGTCTCTGCCTGTCAATGCAGGAGGCATAAACGATGGGGGTCCACTCCCTGGGTCAGGAAGATCCCCTGGAGAAGGAAATGGCAACCCACTCCAGTATTCTTGCCTGAAGAACCCCATGGACAGAGAAGCCTGGTGAGCTACATAGAGTCACAAACGACTGGACATGACTGAAATGACTTCAATAACCTCAGATATGCAGATGACACCACCCTTATGGCAGAAATGAAGAGGAACTAAAAAGCCTCTTGATGAAAGTGAAAGAGGAGAGTGAAAAAGTTGTCTTAAAGCTCAACATTCAGAAAACGAAGATCATGGCATCTGGTCCCACCACTTCATGGCAAATAGATGGGGAAACAGTGGAAACAGTGTCAGACTTTATTTTTCTGGGTTCCAAAATCACTGCAGATGGTGATTGCAGCCATGAAATTAAAAGACACTTACTCCTTGGAAGGAAAGTTATGACCAACCTAGATAGCATATTCAAAAGCAGAGATATTACTTTGCCAACAAAGGTCCATCTAGTCAAGGCTATGGTTTTTCCAGTGGTCATGTATGGATGTGAGAGTTGGACTGTGAAGAAAGCTGAGTACCAAAGAATTGATTCTTTTGAATTGTGGTGTTGAAGAAGACTCTTGTGAGTCCCTTGGACTGCAAGGAGATCCAACCAGTCCATCCTAAAGGAGACCAGTCCTGGGTGTTCATTGGAAGGACTGATGCTGAGGCTGAAACTCCAATACTTTGGCACCTCATATGAAGAGTTGACTCATTGGAAAAGACCCTGATGCTGGGAGGGATTGGGGGCAGGAGGAGAAGGGGATGACAGAAGATGAGATGGCTGGGTGGCATCAGCAACTCGATGCACTGAGTTTGGGTGAACTCCGGTAGTTGGTGGTGGACAGGGAGGCCTGGCGTGCTGCTATTCATGGGGTTGCAAAGAGTCTGACACGACTGAGCGACTGAACTGAAACTGATCTGAAATGACTTAGCACCATGCATGAATGGGAGGCAGAGTACCTGAAGATGGGCCATTATGTTTTAAGTTAGAGGCAACATTGCTTTAGTGATTAATTTGCAGCAAAGGCAGTAGAATACAAAGATTGAAGAAATAGATCCAATATAGAATCAAACATGTTCTTTCCTATTACAAAGGTATTGAAATGAGGGGGTCATTGATTCCAAAGAATCAGTGGTTTGGCATAAAAGCTAACCATGTCTTCAAGAAAACTTTTTCCATTTTCTTCTACCTCACTGAAGTCTTAATGACTTTACTATTCATCCTTCTTAAAGGCATTTAGTTGTGTTCTGCCTTTTCTGGATATTGAGTATTTTAAATATGTATACTAGATTTTTAACTGATTTTTTAGTTCCTTAAAGGAATACTTTCTTCTATTTCTTTGTTTTCTACACAACAAAGGGGGAATGTATATAATAAATACTAAATAAGTATCTGTGAATAAGTTTATAAGTGTATCTCCATTGCAGAAATTTTATCAGGGGGTCAGTGGTCCACAGAAGTCCAAAACTATCTGTTAGGAGCTCCAAGCATTCTTGACTATAGACATAGGTGAGTAAACCTGGGCTCTTGGTGTGCTAGGAGACAAAAGTATAAATTGTATGTCATTAACAAACCTGTATTTTATATGTGTACTTGTATATTCATATACTCATATTTAAAAAGTGTGTTGGTGACAATGATTTTGTGGGGATCATTTGAGCAAGATCTTATAATTATGTATTTTTTCCTTGTTAATCCCCATAAGAATAAATGAGACTTCATATAAAAAAAAATCCCCATTAATTTCATGTTATCCTGAAAATAATTAGTAGACTTTTTGTTTGTTTTCTTAGGCAGTTTTTATTCTGATGGTTTTGAATTAAATTGAAAGCCTTAGGTACCATAAAAATAGATCTTTTATGGCAAATTATGAACCTAATCAAGACAATGTGTTGTCACATTTTATGCCTGTTGGGAAAACCTGACTAATGAGAAAAAGTATTTCTTAATATGACATATTTATATAACTTTTCCATGGTTGGCTCGTGTGTTAGGAAATGAACCCCAGATTTAAATAATCCTTCACTGTTTCTTATGCATAAGAATATGTCAGCACCAATGTGGAGCTCCAGCAGGAAGGCACTAAGCTATTTGTCTTTTTCAATATAAGTGCCAGGGCTAAGAAATGATAAATCAGTATGACATCAGAGGACAAGCTTTTAATTAAATGATACCCATAAGTCACCCTTTCTTTTTCCTTAGAGTTCTTTGTGAAAATATCTCCAATTTGGCTTTGATGCTTAAATGTAGGAATTTATTCACTCTGCATCCAAATTGCTTCACAATTTTCACCTCAATTTTTTCTACATATTGTAAAGTGTCAACTTTAACATTTCTGAAGCCTTTTTAAAGGCAGTTTATTATTTCCCAGTTACAGTCAGCTTTACAAATTTTTAAATGGTTTATAAATAGGGAAAAGCAATGCTTTATAAAATCTTTAAGTGTTGTAACAGAAAAAACAAACTTAAAAAATGAATTTAGCTAGAGCTTTACTGAGTTCCAGACCATGTCAAAGAACTACTGTGTTGTGAAACTGTATTTTAAACCTCAACTATAAGAGTGGTTCATATGCATTTGAATATATATTACTATTGAATATAATAATTACCTTTGAATATATATTGAATATATATAACCTGTCTGTTCAGTTCTGGTAAGTCGCTCAGTCATGTCCAAATCTTTGCAACGCCATGGACTGCAGCATGCAGGCCTCCCTGTCCATCACCAACTCCTGGAGTTTACTCAAACTTATGTCCATTGAGACAATCCAACCACCTCATCCTTTGTCATTCCCTTCTCCCACCTTCAGTCTTTCCCAGGATCAGGGTCTTTTCCAATAAGTCAGTTCTTTGCATCAGGTGGCCAAAGGATTGGAGTTTCAGCTTTAGCATCAGTCCTTCCAATGAATATTCAGGACAGATTTGGTCTCCTTGCAGTCCAAGAGACTCTCAAGAGTCTTCTCCAACACCACAGGTCAAAAGCATCAATTTTTCAGTGCTCAGCTTTCTTTATAGTCCAACTCTCACATCCATACATGACCACTGGAAAAAGCATAGCCTTGACTAGACGGACCTTTGTTGGCACAGTAATGTCTCTGCTTTTAAATAAGCTGTCTAGAAGGGTCATAATTTTTCTTCCAAGGAGCAAGCGTCTTTTAATTTCATGGTTGCACTCACCATCTGCAGTGATTTTGGAATCCCCAAAATAAAATCTGTCATGGTATACACTTTCCCCATCTATTTGCCATGAAGTGATGGGACCAGATGCCATGATTTTAGTTTTCTGAATGTTGAGCTTTAAGCCAACTTTTTCACTCTCCTCTTTCACTTTCATCAAGAGACTCTTTAATTCTTCTTCACTTTCTGCCATTAAGGTGGTGTCATCTGCATATCTGAGGCTATTGATATTTCTCCCAGCAATCTTGATTCCAGTTTATGCTTCTTCCAGTCCAGCATTTCTCATAATGTACTCTGCATATAAGTTAAATAAGCAGGGTGACAACTTACAGCCTTGACGTACTCCTTTCCCGATTTGGAACTAGTCTGTTGTTCTGTATCCAATTCTAACTGTTGCTTCTTGACCTGCATACAGATTTCTCAGGAGGCAGCTCAGGTAGTCTGGTATTCCTATCTCTTGAAGAATTTTTCAGTTTGTTGTAATCCACACAGTCAAAGGCTTTGGTGTAGTCAGTAAAGCTGAAATAGATGTTTCTCTGGAACTCTCTTGCATTTTGATGATCCAGCAGATGTTGGCAATTAGATCTCTGGTTCCTCTGCCTTTTCTAAAACCAGCTTGAACATCTGGAAGTTCACGGTTCACGTACTGTTGAAGCTTGGCTTGGAGAATTTTAAGCATTACTTTGCTATCATGTGAGATGAGTGCAATTGTGCAGTAGTTTGTGCATTCTTTGGCATTGTCTTTCTTTGGGATTGGAATGAAAATTGACCTTTTCTGGTCCTGTGGCAACTACTGAGTTTTCCAAATTTGCTGGCGTATTGAGTGCAGCACATTCACAGCATCATCTTTCAGGATTTGAAATAGCTCATCTGGATTTCCATCACCTCCACTAGTTTTGTTTGTAGTGATCCTTCCTAAGGCCCACTTGACTTCTCATTCTAGGATGTCTGGCTCTAGGTTAGTAATCACACCATTGTGGTTATCTGGGTCAAATAATTTTTTTGTATAGTACTTCAGTGTATTCTTGCTACCTCTTCTTAATATCTTCTGCTTCTTTTAGGTCCATACCATTTCTGTCCTTTATTGTGCCCATCTTTACATGAAATGTTCCCTTGCTGTCTCTAATTTTCTTGAAGAGATCTGTAGTCTTTCCACTTCTATTGTTTTCCTCTATTTCTTTGCATAGATCACTGATAAAGGCTTTGTTATCTCTTCTTGCTATTTTTTGGAACTCTGCATTCAAATGGGTATATCTTTCCTTTTCTCCTTTGCCTTTAGCTTCTCTTCTTTTCTCAGTTATTTGTAAGGCCTTCTCAGACAACCATTTTGCCTTTTTGCATTTTTTTTTCTTGGGATGGTCTTGATCACTGCCTGCTGTAAAATGCCATGAACCTCCATCCATAGTTCTTCAGGCACTCTGTCTATCAGATCTAATCCCTTGAATCTATTTCTCACTTCCACTGTATAGTCATAAGGGATTTGATTTAGGTCATACCTGAATGGTCTAGTGGTTTTCCCCACTTTCTTTCTTCAATTTAAGTTTGAATTTGCCAATAAGGAATTCATGATCTGAGTCACAGTCAGCTCTTGGTCTTGTTTTTGCTGATTGTATGTATAGAGTTTCTCCATCTTTAGCTGCAAAGAATATTATCTATCTGATTTTGGTATTGACCATCTGGTATGTCCATGTGTAGAGTCTTCTCTTGTGTTATTGGAAGAGGGTGTTTGCTATGACGAGTGCATTCTCTTGGCAAAGCTCTGTTAGCCTTTGCCCTGCTTCATTCTGTACTCCAAGGCCAAATTTGCCTGTTACTCCAGGTATTTCTTGACTTCCTACTTTTGCATTCCAGTCCCCTATAATGAAAGAACATCTTTTTTGGGTGTTAGTTCTAGAAGGTCTTGTAGGTCTGCAGAGAATCATTCAACTTCAGCTTCTTCAGCATTATTGGTCAGTGCATAGACTTATATTACTGTGGTATTTAATCAAACAGAGATCATTCTGTCGTATTTGAGATTGCATCCAACTACTGCATTTAGACTCTTATTGACTATGATGGCTACTCTATTTCTTCTAAGGGATTCTTGCCCACAGTAGTAGATATAATGGTCATCTGAGTTAAATTCACCAATTCCAGTCCATTTTATTTCTCTAATTCCTAAAAATGTCGATGTTCACTTTTGCCATCTCCTGTTTGACCACTTCCAATTTTCCTTGATTCATGGACCTAATATTCCAAGTTCCTATGCAATATTGCTCTTTACAGCTTCAGACTTTACTTCCATCACCAGTCACATCCATACCTGTGTGTTGTTTTTGCTTTGGCTCCATCTTTTCATTCTTTCTGGAGTTAGTTCTCCACTGATCTCCAGCAGCATATTGGGCACCTACTGACCTGATGAGTTCATCTTTCAGTGTCCTATCTTTTTGCCTTTTCATACTGTTCATGTCTTCTCAAGGCTGGAACTGAAGTGTTTTGGCATTCCCTTCTCCAGTGGACCATGTTTTGTCACAACTCTCCACCATGACCCATCTGTCTTGGATGGCCCTACACAACATGGTTCATAGTTTCATTGAGTTAGACAAGGCTGTGGTCCATGTGATCAGATTGGTTAGTTTTCTGTGATTGTGGTTTTCAGTCTGTCTGCCCTCTGATGGAAAAGGACAAGTGGCTTATGGAAGCTTCTTGATGGGAGAGACTGATTGAGGGGGAAACTTACATGTCTGGATTACCCTAAAAACAAGCCATAGGTCAGTGAGCTCTGAAATTCATAATAAAAGTAGTTCAACACTATCCCTTCCCACTTACACACACACACACACACACACACACACACACACACACAGACATGAAAATATTGGAAGGGTTATGTAAGAGAATAAAATACGTAATTTCCAAGGACCTACCAAAAGCTAGATAGCATCCAATATCAGGAATTTACTCTTTGTAACAGCCCCATTCCTTGGAAGAAAAGTTATGAAGAACCTGGATAGCATATTAAAAAGCAGAGACATTACTTTGCCAACAAAGTTTCACCTAGTCAAAGCTCTGGTTTTTCCAGTAGTCAGGTACAGATATTAGAGTTGGACTACAAAGAAAGCTGAGTGCCAAAGAATTGATGCTTTTGAACTGTGATGTTGGAGAAGACTCTTGAGAGTTCCTTGGACTGCAAGTAGATCCAGCCAGTCCATCCTAAAGAAAATTAGTCCTGAATATTCATTGGAAGGTCTGATGCTGAAGCTGAAACTCTAATACTTTGGCCACCTGATGCAAAGAACTGACTCACTGGAAAAGAGCCTGATGCTGGGAAAGATTGAAGGAGGGAGGAGAAGGTGATGACAAAGGATAAGATGGTTGGATGGCACCACCAACTCTATGGACTCACTGGAAAAGAGCCTGATGCTGGGAAAGATTGAAGGTGAGAGGAGAAGGCGATGACAAAGGATAAGATGGTTGGATGGCACCACCAACTCTATGGACATGAGTTTCAGTAAGCTCTGGGAGTTGGTGATGGACAGGGAAGCCTGGTGTGCAGCAGTGGATGGGGTCTTAAAGAGCTGGACACAACTGAGTAATTGAAATGAACTGAAACAGCCCCATTATACTCCTTTGGAGATGCTGAAACTGAAAAGGTTATGAATCTTGCCTGGAGGTGTATAGTCACACAGAGGATCTCAGATTAGATTATCCATTGTCACCATCAGGTCTTCTCACCCATCCCCACCCCTCCAATATAAGATACTACTCGTGTTCCTATGAGACAGTTCTTACTAAGAAAGTTTAAAATTTTGCATACAATCTGGAAAGAAACAGTAATAATAATTAAATAAGGAATTCTTGCAATTGTTTCATTTATAGTATTTTATAATTTTGTTTTTTATTCATAGAAAGTGAAGGAGAGCTGGATAAATAAATAATGTTTGGCTGAGGATAAAAATAAAATTGGGTAGATAATCCCTGAAGGTTAACAGTCAGAGAAATAGCAGAATAAATTTTCCAGACACTAAGAAGACACAACTACCTGTGGGTAGCCGAACAGGTTGTTAGATAGAATCTGTGAGCCATAGGAAAAGGGGTGGATTAGAGGACAAAAACTATTTTCAAAAGATTTACTCTTAAGAAAAGAAAGTAAAAACACAGTATTTTATCAGTTCAAATAAAGTCTATTTCTATCAATAAAGACTGATAAACCTGATAGATGATAAATCTAATAGGTCTTTATTAGCAATTGTTTGTCAATTTGTTTATTCAATAATTTAAAAATTTCTAAAACTACTAAATCACTGATTATTTAGTCAATACAAATTTACATACCTTATATACTATTCTGTTATCACAGTATATTATAGAAAAGGTAAAATACAGGAAAAACAAATGAACATTTCCCAGTTTACTCAACCTCCTACTCTGAGCTGTAGTTGAGCTGTCAGCAGTGATAATGTGAGTACAAGGAGTAAAATCTCCAATTACTTATTCAAAAGATGTGTAAATAACTAAGTAAAATTTAGTTGTTTATTTGAAAGAATAAAAAAATTATTTTTAGTTTTATTAAGTGTTTGATGCAACCATATAAATTATATTTTTAAAATCTATTTAATATTATCTGTAAATTATAGAATTCCATTATAGAATACATTTCCACTCACAGGTATATGACCACTAACATGTATACAACAGATCTATTCAAACATATTTTTCTTTTGTATGCTGGATCATAGTTAGTGCATATCAATAGGAAAGCAATGCAATAAGGCTGACAATAATGTTGAGGTAGCCACACCCCAGGGTATGGCTCCTAGATTAAAATAAAACAAAAAATTAAAATGTTATAGATTTACAAAAAATGAGCATTCTACATGGGATAGATCCTTGTTAGCCAAACTCTTAAGGAGCTGATATGCAAACTGTAATGACAGTATGTACCCTGTTTCCTGTAACTGCAATATATGTATCTGCTATTTAAATCATCTACATACTCAAATTAGAGATAGTTAGATATGTCACAGTAGACACCAGCTGCTGCTTTTATAGGTTTAGGGGACTGCTTTGAGATTTCACTTAAATGTTAATTTTCTGTCTTTCTTGGTCTCACTTTCATTTTATGTACAGGATATTAATTAGGATTTTTCTCCTAAGTTTAGATTTAGGAAGAAAGACTAGAACTAGATGTCCATCAGCAGGTGAATGGATAAGAAAGCTGTGGTACATATACACAATGGAGTATTACTCAGCCATTAAAAAGAATACATTTAAATCAGTTCCAATGAGGTGGATGAAACTGGAGCCTATTATACAGACTGAAGTAAGCCAGAAAGAAAAACACCAATACAGTATACTAACACATATATATAGAACTTAGAAAGAAGGTAATGATAACTCTGTATGCGAGACAGCTAAAGAGACACAGATGTATTGAACAGTCTTTTGGACTCTGTGGGAGAGGGCGAGGGCAGGATGATATGGGAGAATGGCATTGAAACATGTAAAATATCATATGTGAAATGAATTGCCAGTCCAGGTTTGATGCATGATAAAGGGTGCTCAGGGCTGGTGCACTGGGATGACCCAGAAGGATGGGATGGGGAGGGAGGTGGGGGGGTGGTTCAGGATGGGGAACACATGTACACTCATGATGGATTCAAGTCACTGTATGGCAAAACCCATACAATATTGTAAAGTAAAATAAATAAATAAATTAAAAATAATAAAAAAAAGAAAGACTAGTACTAAGATTTCCTTTGCCATAAAACAATAAATGACAATCCTTTTCACTTTCCAAAGCAAAGCAAGTTCTGGACTCTAAGCAACACTATAAATGAGATAACTAAGAGTTTTACGAACCGTAGTTGACTTCTTACTTATAGTTTAGGTTGAGAGGCTGTGCATTGTACATGGGATTATTTTGGAGAGGTTGAGATATTAGTCTCAACTTTTTTTTTCAATTTCATATAAAATCACAGAAACTTGGAGTTTGGGAGACAGTGAACTGTGGTCATAAAAATGTAAATGACAGCAGGCTAATGCCTGTAACTCATGATTATAGAGTAGAGGATTGTCCTTGGAAAGTTTCTACAGTAACAGTGAGAGTGGGCCATTAGTCCTATTTAACGTGATCCTATGTGCAGGTCATGTTGAGGCTGGACTTAGTTCTTCTCAAGTCCTGAACAAGAGGGCTGCATATGGAAACTTGTGAAGACCTCAGCAGAAAGAATTTAGAAAATTTCTCTGACTGGCCATGGCCTGAGGGGAGTATTGTAAATGACCAAAGAGGGAAGTCACATTAACATGCATCTAGGATGCTGCAGATAATACATCCTTGACAAACACATTCGTATCCATAACCCACAAAATTTCTCTGTGAAAGATTAGCTTTTAAAACCTTGAAGCCATCTGAAACAGTACCAATCAAATAACATTGTTCCTGCTCCTCTAGCTTTGTCTCAGACTGGTAAGTGAAAGTTAGCCACTCAGTCGTGTCCAACTCTTTGCGACCCCATGGACTGTAGCCCACCAGGATCCTCTGTCTATGGGATTCAGTTCAGTCACTCAGTCGGGTCAGACTCTTTGCGATAGCATGAATGGCAGTACTCCAGGCCTCCCTGTCCATCACCAACTCCTGGAGTCCACACAAACCCATGTCCATTGTGTCAGTGATGCCATCCAACCATCTCATCCTCTGTAGTCCCCTTCTCCTTCTGCCCCCAGTCTTTCCCAGCACCAGGGTCTTTTCAAATGAGTCAGCTCTCTGCATCAGGTGGCTGAAGTATTGGAGTTTCAGCTTTAAAATCAGTCTCTCAAATGAACACTCAGGACTGATCTCCTTTAGAATGGACTGGTTGGATCTCCTTGCAATCCAAGGAACTATCAAGAGTCTTCTCCAACACCACAGTTCAAATGCATTAATTCTTTGGCGCTCAGCTTTCTTTATAGTCCAACTCTCACATCCATACATGACTACTGGAAAAACCATAGCTTCGACTAGATGGACCATTGTTGGCAAAGTAATGTCTCTGTTTTTTAATATGCTGTCTATGTTGGTCATAACTTTCCTTCCAAGGAGCAAGCATCTTCTAATTTCATGGCTGCAATCACCATCCGCAGTGACTTTGGAGCCCAGAAACATAAAATCAGCTACTGTTTTCACTGTTCCCCCATCTATTTCCCATGAAGTGATGGGACCAGATCCATGATCTTAGTTTTCTGAATGTTGAGCTTTAAGCCAACTTTTTCACTCTCTTCTTTCACTTTTGTCAAGAGGCTCTTTAGTTCTTCACTTTCTGCCATAAGGGTGGTGTCATCTGCATATCTGAGGTTATTGATATTTCTCCCAGCTATCTTGATTCCAGCTTGTGCTTCCTCCAGCAGAGCGTTTCTCATGATGTACTCTGCATAAAAGTTAAATAAGCAGGGTGACAATATACGGCCTTGATGTACTCCTTTCCCTATTTGGAACCAGTCTGTTGCTCCAGGTCCAGTTCTAACTGTTGCTTCCTGACCTGTATACATGTTTCTCAAGAGGCAGGTCAGGTGGTCTGGTATTTCCATCTCTTTCAGAATTTTTCAAAGTTTATTGTGATCCAGACAGTGAAAGGCTTTGGCATAGTCAATAAAGCAGAAATAGATGCTTTTCTGGAACTCGCTTGCTTTTCCAATGATCCAGCGAATGTTGGCAATTTGATCTCTGGTTCCTCTGCCTGTTCTAAAACCAGCTTGAACATCTGGAAGTCTATGGGATTATCTAGGCACAAATACCGGAGTGGGTTCCCATGCCCTTCTCCAGGGGATCTTCCCAACCCAGGGATCGAACCCAGGTCTCCCACATTGCACGTAGATTCTTTACCATTTGAGCTACCTAGGAAACCCCAATGCTGGAGGGGTCAAAACTCAGGTTAGAAAACTAAGGAAAGAGAGAAGGGGATTCTAGGAGAGGAAAAAAAGATCTCTGTGACCCTTTTCTAAATGTTGGCTTCCACAAGCCCATATGAAAGGAGAGAAATATTAATTGTGAATGAATGAAGTTTGGAAGTATGGTTTTCACACTGGGCTAGATAGTCTAAATCCTTGCATGATACTGACTGAATGGGGACTAAAATGGTTAGAGGAATTTTAATTTTCTAAGATGTAAGAATGGGGGACTGGCTAATTTTATATCAGGGCTAATGAGTGAGTCCAAAAGAATGGTTTACAAAATTTGTCAAGAGAAAAATTTTCATTGCTTTATGATTGTACCCTGTGTCCCAATCTTTCAATGTACTTGATGCCAGTACATCTTTAACTATCGAAGGTGAAAACTCATGAGGTATGCTCGAGCAAAATCTTTAAAATCATATGGTAAAAATATATATAGCATTGTAATAATCTAGATAGTACACTTAATGCCAAGAAATATATTTAAAGTTGAGAATTACCAAAATAGAAGAAATATGTGGTAAGAAATAGAACTTTTTTTTCTTTTGTCTATGAAAAAGTGTATGTTTAAGGAGAGGAAATGTCCTCTCTTATTGTAAATGTCTGCAGTAGAAAGAGCTCCTCACTTATGGCTTTACAATGCTCTCCTCTTTTGCTCATGTCTATGCTAGGCAAATAGAAATGGAAATTATTTTGGGGGGCTCAAAAATCACTGTGAACAGTGACTGCAGCCATGAAATTAGAAGATGCTTGCTCCTTGGGAGGAAAGCTGAAAGCTATGACAAATATAAACAGTGTATTAAAAAGCAGACATTACTTTGCCAACAAATGTCCATATAGTCAAAGCTATGGTTTTTTCAGTAGTCATGTATGAATATGAGAGTTGGACCATAAAGAAGGCTGAGCATTGAAGAATTGATGCTTTTGAACTGTGGTGTTGGAGAAGACTCTTGAGAGTCCCTTGCACAGCAAGGAGATCAAACCAGCCAATCCTAAAGAAAATCAACTCTGAATATTCATTGGAAGGACTGATGCTGAAGCTCCAATACTTTGGCCACCTGATGTGAAGAGCTGACTCATTGGAAAAGACCCTGATGCTAGGAAAGATTGAAGGTAGGGGGAGAAAGGGAGGTCACAGGATGAGATGGTTGGATGGCAACACCAACTAATGGACGTGGATTTGAGCAAGCTCTGGGAGATGGTGAAAGACAGGGAAGCCTTGTGTGCTGCAGTCCATGGGGTCAGAAAGAGTCGGACAGGATTGAGTGCCTGAACAACAAAATGCTAGACGTTAATAATGTCACTGTAGCAGAATGCAGTATGACAGAGAGATAGTATATCCATTTCCAGTGAGTCACTTTATTGATATGGAAAATTCTTACCTCTTGGTACTTTCACTCATATGATGCTCCCTCTGGATACCAGATTACCAAACAGAATTTCAAAGCCACTGAAGGTCATGTGTGGACATTCTAGTAGACAACCCCAGTGGAGCTCCTGACAGTCAGCAACTACCAACCACTTATATGAGCCATTTTATATGTTTATTCCAGTCAAGCCATCAGATGGCCATAGCCCCAACTGATATTTGACTGTGACTACAAGAGAAACCCCAAGAGATAATCTACCAGTTGAATTCAGTCAACTTTTAGATCTATGAGTAATAGTAATTCATTCTTTAAGCCATTAAGTTTTGAATTTTTTGTTCTGCAGCAATAAATAGAATATAAATAGAATAATCTGTAATCCTAAAGCTATAGTAGGAGAGCCACTTCATTTTTGCCTACAAAATTTCTTGGAAGTGTAGAATAGAGAAATATTATTTTATCCTAATGTGTCTTAGCTTTGGTTCTCAAAAGCAGGGCCAATGCAATGTTTTATTGAGGAGTACAAACACAGAAAAGCAATTGTGGAAGAAAAAGGAAATGAGGCATAAGAGAAAATCAAATGCTGGTATATTACTAAAGTGGCTACAGTTTTATAAATACAACTATGTTCTCAGTCACACAAAATCTCTGGATAGGCCATCTGGAGCTACTGTGCTTCAAAATAACCTCTGGAGAGCAAATATGAGGAATTCATTCCATGGCTCCTTCACATATACTGACTCTCATGGGTCAAAATCTGCCCAAAGGGTGTTCATTCCCTCACCTTTCCAGATTGTATTGCCTGCACCTCCCTGATGGCTGCTAAGGAATCCAGAATCATAACCTTTGGCATGGCACTTCATTTGATTCTGGAATTTGTGGTACAAGACAAAATCTCTGTGGGTGGGATCAGTCTCGGCTCCCGGTGCCATAGCTGTTGGAGCTCCTCCTCTGCTGGGGTAATTGATACTTTGTCAGAGCCTGGCCCTCACTCTGGGAAACCTTACAATGTTTAGGAATATTGAGAGATGAGGTCAGAGCAATGGAGTTAGGGCACTCCATTAAGCAAATGCTTGAGGAATCAGGAAGCAGGTAAAGCCAAGCAAGGCAAAGGAGACATGAGAATTTGATGTGATACAATCTACTCAATGGACTACTCAGATCCTCTCCCATACTTCAGTGATGCCCCATTATGGTTTGTAGAATAAGAATAAGTTGCCCTCACTTCTCCTTCTAAGGAAGAGGAAGTTGCAGGTCTAATTGTTCAAGGTATTTGCAATTGTTCTAGCTATTTGCAGTGTATTTTAAAAGGATATAGAGAATTATAAGGTTGAATTACAAATGGTACTTGGGCCATAATTATTACTTGCCATCTCCCTTTTTCAGACCTCATTCTAAAGTTAATTACCTTTAGCCAGTTGATCTTTGGCTGAGTTATAAAGACACACATGTTTGTGCACTCTTCCATATATGGCCCACATACTTCTTTCCTAGACTTTCTTGTCTCCAATCTAACAATTTTGGTCCTTTCAGGTTTTTGGCCCACTAACGAAACCCAAGTAAGACGTTAGGTGTTGCAAGAGGGCATCAGAGGGCAAACACACTGAAACCATACTCACAGAAAACTAGTCAATCTAATCACACTAGGACCACAGCCTTGTCTAACTCAATGAAACTAAGCCATGCCCGTGGGGCAACCCAAGACGGGCGGGTGATGGTGGAGAGATTTGACAGAATGTGGTCCACTGGAGAAGGGAATGGCAAACCACTTCAGTATTCTTGCCTTGAGAACCCCATGAACAGTATGAAAAGGCAAAATGATAGGATACTGAAAGAGGAACTCCCCAGGTCGGTAGGTGCCCAATATGCTACTGGAAATCAGTGGAGAAATAACTCCAGAAAGAATGAAGGGATGGAGCCAAAGCAAAAACAATACCCAGCTGTGGATGTGACTGGTGATAGAAGCAAGGTCTGATGCTGTAAAGAGCAATATTGCATAGGAACCTGGAATGTCAGGTCCATGAATCAAGGCAAATTGGAAGTGGTCAAACAAGAGATGGCAAGAGTGAATGTCAACATTCTAGGTATCAGAGAACTGAAATGGACTGGAATGGGTGAATTTAACTCAGATGACCATTATATCTACTACTGCGGGCAGGAATCCCTCAGAAGAAATGGAGTGGCCATCATGGTCAACAAAAGAGTCCAAAATGCAGTACTTGGATGCAATCTCAAAAACGACAGAATGATCTCTGTTCGTTTCCAAGGCAAACCATTCAATATCACAGTAATTCAAGTCTATGCCCCAACCAGTAACGCCGAAGAAGCTGAAGTTGAACAGTTCTATGAAGACCTACAAGACCTTTTAGAACTAACACCCAGAAAAGATGTCCTTTTCATTATAGGGGACTGGAATGCAAAAGTAGGAAGTCAAGAAACACCTTGAGTAACAGGCAAATTTGGCCTTGGAATATGGGATGAAGTAGGGCAAAGACTAATAGAGTTTTGCCAAGAAAATGCACTGGTCATAACAAACACCCTCTTCCAACAACACAGGAGAAGACTCTATACATGGACATCACCAGATGGTAAACACTGAAATCAGATTGATTATATTCTTTGCAGCCAAAGATGGAGAAGCACTATACAGTCAGCAAAAACAAGACCAGGAGCTGACTGTGGCTCAGACCATGAACTCATTGCCAAATTCAGACTTAAACTGAAGAAAGGAGGGGAAACCACTAGATCATTCAGGTATGACCTAAATCAAATCCCTTATGATTATACAGTGGAAGTGAGAAATAGATTTAAGGGCCTAGATCTGATAGATAGAGTGCCTGATGAACTATGGAATGAGGTTCGTGACATTGTACAGGAGACAGGGATCAAGACCATTCCCATAGAAAAGAAATGCAAAAAAGCAAAATGGCTGTCTGGGGAGGCCTTACAAATAGCTGTGAAAAGAAGAGAAGCAAAAAGCAAAGGAGAAAAGGAAAGATATAAACATCTGAATGCAGAGTTCCAAAGAATAGCAAGAAGAGATAAGAGGTCAATGCAAAGAAATAGAGAAAAACAACAGAATGGGAAAGACTAGGGATCTCTTCAAGAAAATCAGAGATACCAAAGGAACATTTCATGCAAAGATGAGCTCGATAAAGGACAGAAATTGTATGGACCTAACAGAAGCAGAAGATATTAAGAAGAGATGGCAAGAATACACAGAAGAACTGTACAAAAAACAGATCTTCACGACCCAGATAATCACGATGGTGTGATCACTGACCTAGAGCTAGACATCCTGGAATGTGAAGTCAAATGGGCCTTAGAAAGCATCACTATGAACAAAGCTAGTGGAGGTGATGGAATTCCAGTTGAGCTATTCCAAATCCTGAAAGATGATGCTGTGAAAGTGCTGCACTCAATATGCCAGCAAATTTGGAAAATTCAGCAGTGGCCACAGGACTGGAAAAGGTCAGTTTTCATTGCAATCCCAAAGAAAGGCAATGCCAAAGAATGCTCAAACTACCGCACAATTGCACTCATCTCACATGCTAGTAAAGTAATGCTCTAAATTCTCCAAGCCAGGCTTCAGCAATACGTGAACTGTGAAATTCCAAATGTTCAAGCTGGTTTTAGAAAAGGCAGAGGAACCAGAGATCAAATTGCCAACATCCGCTGGATCATGGAAAAAGCAAGAGAGTTCCAGAAAAACATCTATTTCTGCTTTATTGACTATGCCAAAGCCTTTGACTGTGTGGACCACAATAAACTGTGGAGAATTCTGAAAGAGATGGGAATACCAGACCACCTGACCTACCTCTTGAGAAATCTGTATGCGGGTCAGGAAGCAACAGTTAGAACTGGACATGGAACAACAGACTGGTTCCAAATAGGAAAAGGAGTACGTCAAGGCTGTATATTGCACCCTGTTTATTTAACTTATATGCAGAGTACATCATGAGAAACGCTGGGCTGGAAGAAACACAAGCTGGAATCAAGATTGCCGGGAGAAATATCAATAACCTCAGATATGCAGATGACATCACCCTTATGGCAGAAAGGGAAGAGGAACTCAAAAGCCTCTTGATGAAAGTGAAAGTGGAGAGTGAAAAAGTTGGCTTAAAGCTCAACATTCAGAAAAAGAAGATCATGGCATCCAGTCCCACGACTTCATGGGAAATAGATGGAGAAACAGTGGAAACAGTGTCACACTTTATTTTTCTGGGCTCCCAAATCATTGCAGATGGTGACTGCAGCCATGAAATTAAAAGACGCTTACTCCTTGGAAGGAAAGTTATGACCAACCTAGATAGCATATTCAAAAGCAGAGACATTACTTTGTCAACAAAGGTTCATCTAGTCAAGGCTATGGTTTTTCCTGTGGTCATTATGGATGTGAGAGTTGGACTGTGAAGAAGGCTGAGCGCTGAAGAATTGATGCTTTTGAACTGTGGTGTTGGAGAAGACTCTTGAGAGTCCCTTGGACTGCAAGGAGATCCAACCAGTCCATTCTGAAGGAGATCAGCCCTGGGATTTCTTTGGAAGGAATGATGCTAAAGCTGAAACTCCAGTACTTTGGCCACCTGATGCGAAGAGTTGACTCATTGGAAAAGAGTCTGATGCTGGGAGGGATTGGGGGCAGGAGGAGAAGGGGACGACAGAGGATGAGATGGCTGGATGGCATCACTGACTCGATGGACGTGAGTCTGAGTGAACTCCAGGAGTTGGTGATGGACAGGGAGGCCTGGCGTGCTGCAATTCATGGGGTTGCAAAGAGTCGGACACAACTGAGCGACTGATCTGATCTGACCTGAACCAACCTTATACCATTCCCCAAGAGATACTATAAATCCACATAAGGCCATTTGTATTGTTGAGTGATCCAGAGTATCACATCTGGAGTATTTATCAATTCTCATGAGGGAGTTTCACTGACCCTTTCAAGGTTGAAAGTGTATAATGTAATTGACTTGTCACCAGATAGTTGGATGTCCCCCCTGAAGAATGGTGCTATAAAAGGGACTCAAAATCAGTCTTAGCTATTGCCAGATTGTTTATTCAGTAGGATCAATGGCTGGATCAACATAGTAAGAGGAAATCTATGCTATTAACTCATCAGCAGCTACCATTTTTACAAACATAATCCTCCTTTTATGGGCCCACAGTGAAATCACTGGAGTGGCTGTTGACAGTATCTGTCTGATATCATCATGACAGGTCATTCTCTGTTCTCTGAAGTGTATCTTCTATGGTTGGCATTATATGAGTTATAAAGACACACATGTTTGTGCACTCTTCCATATATGGATCCACATACTTCTTTCCTAGACTTTCTTGTCCCCAATCTTACAATTTTGGTTCTTTCAGGTTTTTGGCCCACTAACTAACATGATACCATTCCCCAAGAGTTACTATAAATCCACATAAGGCCAACTTTTCTTTCACATAAATCTATAATCAAATCCTTCTGGTCTGCCCTTTAAGGGAGGCAGTCATCCATTTCTGGCTTCAGCCAACATACTGCTCTGTCACATTTGTGAATCAGTCGTTCTGTTTTACTTTAGTTTATTATAAGAAACATAGAGGCCATTGGTGTGAATTGATGGAGAAGCAGCACTGCTGAAGAGGTAGGCAAACTGGCATGCATTTGAGCATGTTTACCAATGCATTGTTTTCACCATATTCTGTGTTTTTCTACCATCTCCACCCAGTCTTGTTATTTGGTAGATCTGTTAATACCAGCTCATAGTAAATTTCACTGGTCTCAAGGTCATTTAGTGCTCTGTCCTCAGTCTCTTAAAAATAACACATTAAGAGTAGGCTTTTCAAATAGAAAATGTTTCTCTGCATTAAATGTTTCTCTACCCGTGCTCCATGACTCTAGGGGTGTATTAAGAAAATGTAAATTTGATGATCTGAAATGTAAATATTTTAGCATGAGATTTAATGCATTTTAATTTTTTATGTTATTGTAATAAAAGTGTAAAAATTATTTCCCTGATTTTTAATACAAGATATTCTTATTGTAAATGTTTCACCAGATTAAAAATTACTTCCGTGAAACACAGCAAAAACATAGACTCATAAATAATTTATAAAGTATTTCTATATCTGTTAGAATTTTGTCTATAGGATTTTTAACTTCAGTGAACAGTAAGTATGTTATAGATGGGCTCCCCTTGTGGCTCAGATGGTAAAGAATCTGCCTGCAGTGCAGGACACCTGGATTCAATCCTTGGGTCAGGAAGATCCCCTGGAGAAGGGAATGGCACCCCACTCCAGTACTCTTGCCTGGAGAATTCCATGGACAGAGAGCCTGGGAGGTTATAGTCCATGGCATCACAAAGAGTTGGACACCCCTGAAGGACTAACACTGCCATTTTACTTTGCCATTGCAAGATATAGATAAGGGAGCATTAAACAGAAATTGGAGATATGTGTACATTTTTGTTTTCTCTGCTTCCTTGTTAAAGGACCTTGAACTGTATTTCATATATCTAACTTCATTAATTTTCTAAGTACCAGTCAGAGATCTTTAAAGAGATGGAAATATCAGACCATCTTACCTTTCTCCTGAGAAATCTGTATGCAGGTCAAGAAGCAACATTTAGAACCAGACGTGGAACAACAGACAGCTTCAAATTTGGGAAAGGAGTATGTAAAGGCTGTATATTGTCACCCTGCTTATTTAACTTATATGCAGAGTACATCATGTGAAATGCTGGACTAGATGAAGCACAAGCTGAAATCAAGATTGCTGGAAGAAATATCAATAACCTCAGATATTCAGTTGACACCACTCTTACGGCAGAAAGTGAAGAGGAACTAAAGAGCCTCTTGATGAAAGTGAAAAAGGAGAGTGAAAAAGCTGGTTTAAAACTCAACATTCAAAAAACTACGATCATGGCATCTGGTCCCATCACTTCATGTCAAATAGATGGGGAAACAATGGAAGCAGTGACAGACTTTATTTTTTTGGTCTCCAAAATCACTGCAGATGGTGACTGCAGCCATGAAATTAAAAGACGCTTGCTCCTTGGAAGAAAAACTATGAAAAACCTAGACAGCATAATAAAAATCAGAGACATTGCTTTGCCAAAAATAGTCCATATAGTTAAAGCTATGGTTTTTCCAGTAGTCATGTATGGATGTGACAGTTGGACTGTAAAGAAAGCTGAGCACCAAAGAATCGATGCTTTTGAACTGTGGTGTTGAAGACTCTTGAGTCTCTTGGACTGCAAGGGGATCAACAAACCAGTCAATCCTAAAGGGAATCAGTCCTGAATATTTATTGGAAGCACTGATGCTGAAGCTAAAGCTCCAATACTTTGGCCAACTGATGTGAAGAACTAACTCATTGGAAAAGACCCTGATGCTAGGAAAAATTGAAGGCAGGAGAAGGGGACGACAGAGGATGAGATGGTTGGATGGTATCACTGACTCAATGCACACGAGCTTGAGCAAGCTCTGGGAGTTGGTGATGGACAAGGAAGCCTGGCGTGTGGCAGTCCATGGGGTCTCAAAGAGTCAGACACGACTGAGAACTGAACTGAACTGAAGGCACAACTCTAAATTTAATTATAATATTATCTAACACAGAGGATGAAAGGAACATTTTCTTTTATCCCATTTCTATCCCATAATTTTAAGAAACTTTCTTTTTATATTCTATGCCCAAGCTCATGTGTTTTGGTTAATAAATATGAGCACTGACATGATTAAAATATTTGATTGTAACAAGTAAGATTACCCTAAGTATGTATAAATGCATCAGAACACTAATTTCTGTGCATGAACTCCAAACCATTTTAGAGAACAGCTGGGTATTGAGGTTAATTAGTAAAGTGCGTATCTTTTAATTTAATTATATATTATGAGGTATTATTCTAACACAATGTAGTGGAATAAACTGTAATTTGAGAGTGTTCCACATACAAACATTTTTTTCAAAGGTTAAAAATTTAACAGACTATTTTGACACACAAAAAAATCTATGTCTTTCGGCTACACTCATTGATTATCTTTATCTATCCACATATAGATTGTTGCTCAACCCTTTGGAATGTAAAAGAAAAATTATTTTCATATAATGTTTCCTTTTTAATGAGGCTTATATTCATATTTTTACTCATATTTTGTTAAGGTGAGAAAAGCCCACTATTTCCTTACATTAATTTTTTTTAAAGTTTTGGTTTTGATTGTTTTTTTTTTTCACAAATTGACTTTCCTTAAGATTTCCCTCTCAGTTGTTGAAATATCCTGGGTTTTGTGATACCTAAAATATGGTTATTTTTTTAATTTTTATTTTAAAATAATTTTGAACTTACAAAATATAATAATAATAATACATAAAGCTTTTCAGTATATCCTTTACCAATTCACCAATTTTTTTCATTTTGATATATTTGCTTTATAGCTATGTCTTTACAACTTTTTATTTCTTATAATATGTTGTATAGGTTTCTTTTAAAATCATAAGATAATTATGAAAATTAGAAAGTTTAGCACTGATACTTTGATAATACATATCTCAACCACCCTGAGATAATAAGGTGGTGTTGAGACCATCTTGACAGTATACATGACTGAACCCAAGTAAGGCCTCTATATAAACTTTTAAAATTCTGAAGGTGAGTGCAGATATCTACTCATCTTGCTGCCACTCAAGATAAGCCTCATGTGTAAGTTCCCTTGCTTATTAAACCTACCACCTGCCAATCTGGTGCAGTCTTCTTTCTTTGGTCTTTTCTCTCCCTCTATGTTTGAGAACCAGTTTCAAATTCACCTGGAGAACTCCTGAAGTTGTGAAATAATACCTGTGAGTTATCTGGCATCTTTCGAGAAAATCAGTTGACCTTGTATAGATTTCTTTTTTGACTCTATATGTTCCACTAATAAGCATATGGTCTTCCCAGGTGGCACTAGTGGTAAAGAATCCACCTGTCAGTGCAGGAAATGTAAGAGATGCTGATTTGATTTCTGGGTTGGGAAGAGCCCCTGTGGGAGGGCATGGCAACCCACTCCAGTATTCTTGCTTGCAGAATCCCTTGGACTGAGGAGCCAGGTGGGTTATGGTCCATAGGGTTGCAGAGAGTTGAACATGACTGAAGTGTCTTAGCACACAATAGGCATATATGTGTGTGTGTGTAGGTGATATATAAATTTATATTGTAAGTATGTATATGTATGACATCTTTCAAGACAATATAGTATTGCTATAATCTTTACACCAATATTATATTATCTTGTTACTCTCAGTCAGTTCTGTCACTCAGTCATGTCTGACTCTTTGTGACCCCATGGACTGCATCACGCCAGGCTGCCACTGTAGATTCATAGTAAGTCTTAGAATCAGGTAGTAGATTCCCCCATTTTATTATTCTTTTTCAAAATTGTTTTGAATATACTGTGTGCTTTGCATTTCTACAAAAGTTTTAGAGTCAATTTGTCATTTTATGTAAAGGTTGCTGGAGTTTGGATTTTTTTGGTTTATTTGTAGAGTCTATAAAAATTTCAGGAAATTTGACGTCTTAACATTTATTAAGTCTTCCAGTTCATGGACATGATACATCTCTCCATTTATTTTGGTCTTCTTTAATTTCTTGCAACAGAATTTTGTTGTTTTCAGGTTATAGGTTTTATAATCTTTTTGTTAAATATGTAACTTTTATTTTTATGCTCTTATGAAAGGAATCTGTGTATTAATTTCATTTTAAGCTTTTGGTTAGTATATAGAAATAAAAGTTAATAAAATACAATTTCATGTATTGATCTTTAAACCTGCAATCTTGATACACAGCTATTAAAATTTTTAATTTGCTTGTAAGTCACTTTGGCTGGTGTTTTATGTAAGACCTTTTAAATCTATCAAGATTTGTTTTATGACCCAGAATATGTTCTATTGTGGTGAATTTTCCACGGCTCTTTGCAATGAACATATACATTTGCGTTGTTGGGTAAAGTGTTCTACATCTGTCAGTTAGGTCATACAGGTTGATATTGTTTTCAAGTCTTCTATATTCTTACTGATTTTCTAACTATGTTTTCCATCAGTTACTAAGAAAGAGTATTGATATCTTCATCTATAAATGTCTATTTCTTTAATTTTTCTTTTAATTTTCTAAGTTTTTGTTTCATGTATTTTGAAGCTTAGGCACTGGGCATGTTTATAATTGTTACATCTTCCTGCTGTATCAACTTTTGGATAATCATGAAAATCTCCATCTTTATCTGTACTAATATTTCTTGTTATAAAACCTATATTTTCTGATATAAATATAATTGGTCCTCTTTCCTTTGATTTGTGTTTGCATTCTGTAACTTTCAATCATGGTGTGTTTGCTTTTAATATGAATCTCTCAGAGAATATGTGGTTGGAGGTTTCTTTTTTAATCTAGTCTAACAATATTTGTCTTTTGTACTATGTTATTTAAACAGTAAACAGTAATTATTGATATGATTGATTTTTTACCATTTTAATATTTATTTTATATCATAACTTTGTTCCTCTGTTCCTTCCTTACTACTTTCTTTTGTGTAAAAATATTTTATTATAATTTTAATTCCTCTATTAAATTTTTATTTGTTCTTATTAACATTGTTTTTAATAATTGCTCTGAGGCTTATAATATACATTTAATTTATCACAACATCCTTCAAATGGATACATATTTACTTCCATTAAAATATAAAAACTTTGTACTAGTTTAGTTTCATTTCCTGTTTCTTTTCTGTTATTGTGATGGGTATTGCATGCATATACAGAATCAACTCCAAAAATTTATTTTATGATGCTCCCCAGCATCTTAAACCAGCTTGGTGCCAACAGTCTGACCAGTTCAGCTTCTGGCTGAAGCTCTGCCCAAACAATCTGTGGATGGAAAAGCACCACTTGCCACTGGAGAGGAGGATGATGATGAAGTTCCAGATCTTGGGGAGAATTTTGATGAGGCTTCTAAGAATGGAGTAAACTGAATTGAGTTAACTTCTGAAGAAGATAAATCTTGAAGAAGTTACTGGGAGCTGCTATTTTATATTATGACTGCTTTTTAAAATTTTGTTTATGGATCTGATAAAATCTAGATCTCTAATATTTTTATGCCTAAGCCCCTGGACACTGCAGCTCTTTTCAGTTTTTGCTTATATACAATTCATTCTTTGCAGCTAATGAAGCTGAAGAAGCCTAAGAAAAAAGTTTGAGACAAAGATAAATAAAATTCTTTGCCTAGTATATGGTTTTATTTTTTATTTTATTGATACCAGTTTGTACACAGAAAGCAAAATTGTTTATAGAAAGCTAATCATGGCATGTAATATGACTGATAATCATGAATGGAATCTGATTAAAGATTTAAAATAACAGTATAAGTAAAAAAAAATTTGTTTTAAGCAATCTTACAGCTTTTAAAGAAAGCAAAAGAAGAAAACACTGTGCGTATGCTTTTAAAATTTTTATTTTTAATTAGAGGATGATTGTTTTATAATATTCTGTTGGCTTCTGCCATAAAACAGCATGAATCAGTCATATCTATACATATGTTCACTCTCTCTTAGACCTCACTCGCATCTTCCCTGCTCCCACCTCTCTAGGTTGTCACAGAGTACTACTTTGAGCTCCTTGTGTTATACAGAAACTTCCCATTAGCTATCTGTTTTATATATGGTAATGTATATATGTTTCAATGCTACTTTCTCAATTTGTCCCACCATCTCTATCCCTTGCTATGTCCAAAGTCTGTTCTCTATGTCTTTGTCTCTATTCCTGCCCTGCAGGTAAATTCATCAGTACCATTTTTCTAGATTGTATATATATGCATTAATATATGATATTTGCTTTTCTCTTTCTGACTTACTTCACTGTGTATAACAGGCTCTAGTTTCATCCACCTCATTAGAACTGACTCAGATGTGTTCCTTTTTATGGCTGAGTAGTATTCCATTGTAGATCAATGGAAGAGGAAGTGTTAGTCGTTCAGTCATGTCTGACTCCTTGAAACCCCATGGACAGTAGCCTGCCATGCTCCTCTGTCTGTGGTTTCTCCAGGCAAGAATACTAGAGTGGGTTGACACTCACTCTCCAGGGGATTTTCCAGACCCAGGAATCAAACCTGGGTATCCTTTGTTGCAGGCAGCTTCTTTACCAACTGAGCCACCAGGGAAGGGTTAAACACTCCTTGAGATAAATCACAGCAATATCCTCTTTGGCCAACCTCCTAGAGTAAGGGAAATAAAAACAAAAATAAACAAGTGGGACCTAGTTAAGCTTTTACACGGCAAAAGAAACTAAACATATACTTTTATATTAACCTCCATATGTACTATTGCCAATGCCTTATTCCTTCTTGTGGATCCAGATTACATTTTGTTGCATTTTTCTTCGGTCTCAAGAACTCCTACAGCATTTCTTACAGCACAGATCTGGTAGCAACAAATTCAGGTTTTCTTTAGCTAGAAATGTCTCTTTCTACCCCTTAAGTTTTGAAAGATAGTTTCATTGGATATTAAATTCTTACTTGACAGTTAATTTTTTTCTTTCATCACTTTAATATATCATTCTTCTGGCATCCATTGTTTTTGATGGAGTGCCAGTCATTAATAATACTCACTGCCTTAAATGTTTTATATTAATTTTCTTTTGCTATTGATATTGTATCTTAGCTTCCAGCACTTTGACTGTGATGGATCTATGATTGATTTCCTTTGTATCTTTCCTACATGAGATTTGTTAAGTTTCCTAAATCTGAAAGCTGTTGCTCTATAGCAAGTTGGAGATGTTTTGCCCATTTTTTCCTCAAGTAATTTCTGTTGCTCTCTCTCTTCCTTCTTCTGGGACTCCACTTTCATATGCTGTGGAATGCTCGATATTGTGTCACATATCTCTGAAATTCTTTCATTTTTCTTCAAGCAATTTTTCTTTTGTTTTTGATGTTACACAATTACTGTTATTCTGCTTTGAAATTCAAAAAGTCTGTCTCTGACATCTTAAATTTGCTGTCAATCCCATCTGGAGAATTTTTATTGTGTTTTTCAACTCTAAAATTTCCATTTGATTATTTCATAGTTTCTATTTCTCTAATGAGATACTCTTATTTGTTCACTAACTCTTAATGCATTATTTTATAATTCTTTGTTTTGAGCATATATATAAAAGCTGCTTTGAAGTCTTTGTCTGCTCAGTACAGTATCACACTCAGATGTTCAGTTATTCCTGTTGGCTCCTTTTTCTTTCCCCTGATTGTTCTTGAAAATTCCATATTTCTTTGCATAGTTAAAATTTATTGGAAAATTGGACCTTGTGAACAATAGAGTGCAGCAAGCTTTGATCCTATTTTTCTGAGAATTTCTGTATTTTTATTTGTTTATTTGCTTTATTTTTTAGTTGTTGAACAGGCAATGAAAATTTCTGGACTCATACTGTGAAATCTGTCTCCCACTGGTACTCCGTCTCTGTGTTTTTTTTTTCCTGCAATAGCATAGCTTCTTCCTGCATACTTTAGAGTCAGTCAAGGTTTAATCTCAGATGCTTCAAGCAATTAAGTCTTCATTTACCCTTTGCTCTCTGAGGTGTGTGTGTGACTTCAGGAACACATTAAAAAAGACAGAATATTCTCATGTCTCCTCAGACATGAGACATGAAGCCCACTTTTCACTGGGCTTCAAGGATCTCCCTTAGGTGTATGTATTTAGCCTTCAGCCAGGGAGTCTTATGTGGTAAGTTTATTTTCTCAGTCTTCAGGTCTCTCATTTCTGAAATCTGCCTTTTAAAAATACTTGAAGCTCCTGATTCTTGCCTCAAAAGGTACTCAGTACCTCTGGCTGGTAAAGCTGCGAGTTTTGCATCTCTAAGTGAGGTAGGATTATGAGGCAAGAATATCACAAGCTCTGTGTGCTCACAAAACACAGTTACAAATTATCATGAATAAATACTTCTCATGTTGTTATGTGAATTTTTTAGTTCTTTTTGGTGCTGGAAAAGGTGATGTTAAATAATATTTTCCAATTTTATATTAGTTTTCTGCAGAGGGAATTACAATACTGCCTCATGACATCATTACTGGAAGCCAAGTCCTTCAGTTTCAATCTGCTAATGTAAGCAAATTATGCATGTTTTCTTCTTTTTTCCACACAAGTGTGGGTGGATGGGTGGGTATGGATATTTGTTTGGATTGCTCTTTACACTTAATATATCTTTGAAATCATTCCACTATAATTTTTATAGTTGCTCCTTATTTTTAAATATGCACAGTATTTTTTATGCTTGCTTACCATAGTATACTCAAGCAAAATTCTATGTTTGGACATTTAATGGTTTCCTGTGTTGTTCAATGAACTATGGACAGAGGTTCATGACATTGTACAGGAGACAAGGATCAAGACCATCCCCATGGAAAAGAAATGCAAAAAAGCAAATTGGCTGTCTGGGGAGGCCTTACAAATAGCTGTGAAAAGAAGAGAAGTGAAAAGCAAAGGAGAAAAGGAAAGATATAAGCATCTGAATGCAGAGTTCCAAAGAATAGCAAGGAGAGGTAAGAAAGCCTTCTTCAACGATCAATGCAAAGAAATAGAGGAAAACAACAGAATGGGAAAGACTAGAAATCTCTTCAAGAAAATCAGAATACCAAGGGAACATTTCATACAAAGATGGGATCAATAAAGGACAGAAATGGTATGGACCTAACAAAAGCAGTAGATATTAAGAAGAGGTGGCAAGAATACACATAACTGTACAAAAAAGATCTTCACAACCAAGATAATCATGATGGTGTGATCACTGACCTAGAGCCAGACATCCTGGAATGTGAAGTCAAGTGGGCCTTAGAAAGCATCACTACAAACAAAGCTAGTGGAGGTGATGGAATTCCAGTTGAGCTCTTTCAAATCCTGAAAGATGATGCTGTGAAAGTGCTGCACTCAATATGCCAGCAAATTTGGAAAACTCAGCAGTGGCCACAGGACTGGAAAAGGTCAGTTTTTATTCCAATCCCAAAGAAAAGCAATGACAAAGAATGCTCAAACTACTGCACAATTGCACTCATCTCACATGCTAATAAAGTAATGCTCAAAATTCTCCAAGCCCGGCTTCAGCAATACGTGAACCATGAATTTCCAGATGTTCAAGCTGGTTTTAGAAAAGGCAGAGGAACTGGAGATCAAATTGCTAACATCCACTGGATGATGGAAAAAGGAAGAGAGTTCCAGAAAAACATCTATTTCTGCTTTATTGACTATGCCAAAGCCTTTGACTGTGTGGATCACAATAAACTGTGGAAAATTCTTCAAGAGATGGGAATACCAGACCACCTGATGTGCCTCTTGAGAAACCTATATGCAGGTCAGGAAGCAACAGTTAGAACTGGACATGGAACAACAGACTGGTTCCAAATAGGAAAATGAGTAATCAAGGCTGTATATTGTCACCCTGCTTATTTAACTTCTATGCAGAGTACATCATGAGAAACGCTGGGCTGGAAGAAACACAAGCTGGAATCAAGATTGCCAAGAGAAATATCAATAACCTCAGATATGCAGATGACACCACCCTTATGGCAGAAAGGGAAGAGGAACTCAAAAGCCTCTTGATGAAAGTGAAAGTGGAGAGTGAAAAAGTTGGCTTAAAGCTCAACATTCAGAAAACGAAGATCATGGCATCCGGTCCCACCACTTCATGGGAAATAGATGGGGAAACAGTGTCAGACTTTATTTTTCTGGGCTCCAGAATCACTGCAGATGGTGACTGCAGCCATGAAATTAAAAGGCGCTTACTCCTTGGAAGTAAAGTTATGACCAACCTAGATAGCTTATTCAAAAGCAGAGACATTACTTTGCCAACAAAGGTCTGTCTAGTCAAGGCTATGGTTTTTCCTGTGGTCATGTATGGATGTGAGAGTTGGACTGTGAAGAAGGCTGAGCACGGAAGAATTGATGCTTTTGAACTGTGGTGTTGGAGAAGACTCTTGAGAGTCCCTTGGACTGCAAGGAGATCCAACCAGTCCATTCTGAAGGAGGTCAGCCCTGGGATTTCTTTGGAAGGAATGATGCTGAAGCTGAAACTCCAGTACTTTGGCCACCTCATGCGAAGAGTTGACTCATTGGAAAAGACTCTGATGCTGGGAGGGATTGGGGGCAGGAGGAGAAGGGGACAACAGAGGATGAGATGGCTGGATGGCATCACTGACTCGATGGACGTGAGTCTGAGTGAACTCCAGGAGTTGGTGATGGACAGGGAGGCCTGGCGTGCTGCAATTCATGGGGTTGCAAAGAGTCGGACACGACTGAGCGACTGATCTGATCTGATAATTTCTAGGCACATGATTTCATCAATTTTTATATTTAAAAGTGGAAATAATTTTACCCTAAATATTTATGGATATACATATATATACACATACACAAACACAGAAACAAATACATAGATGTATAATTATAAAAGAATATATTATAATAAATTTAAAAGTGAAAGTGAAGTCGCTCAGTCGTGTCCGACTCTTTGCAACCCCATGGACTGTAGCCTACCAGGCTCCTCCCTCCATGGGATTCTCCAGGCAAGAGTAAAAGTAATAGCTATTAAATATGAGTGCCTATTTCCTGTAGGAACTGAAATAAAACTCTATTTAATATATCTCGATGCAATCTTTTTCAATTTTTTTCCAAAACAATTTCCTCATTTAAAATTGAAAATGACCTTACATCTTGTCCCGTGTTCTAGGAAGATGTTTACAATTTATTGCCCATTTCCCCAAAGCCTTTTAATCTCTCCAAACAACTTTTAATTTCCAGGAAAGATTCCTAGATGTAAAATGCCACTTTATGAATAATTTCTCTATTCCCCTTTTGGGCAAGCTGCTACTTATCTGGCAAGCTTTAAAAGCTATTTTCAAAAAGACTTTCAAGGGACTGGTAATTAGCTTCTTTTAACTTTTAAACACACTATTTGGATTTTGTTCCATATCAAGAATACAAGATTTTTCAAAGAACGTTTATCTCACTTTTTAAATGGACTAAAGGCAATATGATACAATTTCTATGAATAAGTGTAATTAAACCATTTGCATTTGGAGATTGTATCTTCTAAAACTATAATGTAACCATGCCACATGACTATTTAAATAATCATGCTACTAATTATTATAAATTAAATTATCTAAGATATTAATATTGAAAGTATGATGTTAGATGTTTCTAAACAACCAGCTACTCACTGTTAAAAATAAAGTCTATTTTTATTCCATCTAACCATAAATGTCCTTATTTACTTACATATCTTAAATAATTTAATAATTAACTTTATTTGTACTATAAAAATTAGTGATATTAATCCTCAGGTTCCATTTGAAGCTATACATTCTTTGTGTACCATTTATATAGCCATGTTCCTGTTATAATGCCCCCAGTGTACCTGAAATAGTGAATGATGAATCACTGGTAGGGTGTAGCAGGGGTAACGTTGCATTAGCTCCATACTCAGAAAGACAAGGCAAAAAAAAAAAAAATTATTCAAACTTAGCTTGCCTTATGGCAGAGCAGGTTGTCTATTATGTCTCTTCAAACACAAATAAATCCTCTGCTTATTGTTGATCCAAACCCAAAAGATGGATTTTTACTAATCAATTGCAATGATAACCGTGAAAACCTCTCTCTTGATGAATCATGATGGGACGTATTATAAATGAGAATACATTTTAATGTATTTACGCTTAACATTAACTGGCTTCTATTAGAGATAATGTTTAAAGAACTTAAGGTTTTTGCATAAATTTTCCACAAATGCTTCACATGGTTTTCAGATATTTGGAAGAAACCAGTTGGACTTCGAAGAAGGCAATGGCACCCCACTCCAGTACTCTTGCCTGGAAAATCCCATGGATGGAGGAGCCTGGTAGGCTGCAATCCATGGGGTCACTAAGAGTCGGATACGACTGAGTGACTTCACTTTCACTTTTCACTTTCATGCATTGGAGAAGGAAATGGCAACCCACTCCAGTGTTCTTGCCTGGAGAATCCCAGGGATGGAGGAGCCTGATGGGCTGCCGTATATGGGGTCGCACAGAGTCGGACACAACTAAAGCGACTTAGCAGCAGCAGCAGCAGCATTTGGACTTAAGATTATTCAGTAGTCTTTAATATTTATTGTAATACTGACAGGTATTTAGCTGGACTGCATAGATAATAAAACCACACCTCTCCTATAATGACATGAAAATGAAAATGACCAAAGAATTGACTCATGTAGCTATGAGGTGGGCAGCACTATGACAGTCCTTTCTGTGCCCATTGATCATATGATTTACCTTTTTTAAAAAAATTAAAAATAATATAGTTAAATTATATCTGTTTAAACAGACCCTTGAATAAAACAATATTTGTTATGTAAAAGTATTTTTTAAAAAGAAAGATAATGGCACTGCATTTTGAAACTAATAGAATGCAGCCCAAATATTATCCATAATTTCTTGCCTTTAAAATTGCTTTAATAAAAGATGGGTGTAGTAAATTAACTCTTTAAAGGTTTAAAAAAGATGAAACCTTATAAAAACTCATGGAATTGGATAAAATATAGAATGACACATTGATTAGAAAATAAAAAGCAGAATAGAGGAATGACTAATAACTAGCCTATTGAATGAATAATTAAAAGAAAAAAGCCAGCAAATATCTGGAAAATTTGATCATAGGAGATTAAAAATGCAAAAAAAAAAAAAAATCAACCAAGATTGGAAATAAGGAAAAAAACATGCCAAAGCTTAAAAAGTTTTTAATTTTTTTTTATAAAAATAGGATACAAAGTTATATGTTAAATATATTTAAATATTCATATATTCTTACTTCCTAGTAAACTTACAACTCCAGGAGTTGGTAATGGACAGGGAGGCCTGGCATGCTGCAGTCCATGGGGTCTCAAAGAGTCAGACACAACTGAGCTACTGAACTGAATTGAACTGAATAAACTTACATAACTTGGAGCTTGTTATTCTGTGGTTTATGAGCTGGAGATCTACCAGTGAAGTTTACACGCTGCTGACCTCTCCAGGTGCTGATGGGCGTATTCTACTTTTATAGTGCTCTGATGGCTTTGGCAAGTGGCAGAATTGCATCCATCTTCCATGTTTTGTTAGAGATATAGTTTAGAGTTCTATAGTGTTACACAACTTAAATTCAGCTTTTTATTTTGAGTTGGCCAGAAAGTTAGTTCAGGTTTTTCCACAAAATGTTACAGAAAAACCCAAATGAAATTTTTGGCCAACTCAATACATCTGCCTTTTTTTCCACCCCAGTGTGTGTCACACTGGGCTTTTTTGGTGGCTCAGACTGTAAAGAATCTGCCTACCTGGTTCAATCCCTGTGTGGCTACCCACTTCAGTATTCTCACCTGGAGAATTCCATGGACCGAAGAGCCTGGCAGGCTATAGTCCATGATGCCGCAGAGTTGGACACTACTGAGTCACTAACATTCACTTTTTCACTTTGTGTATTACCAGGGTCCAGCCCCTGTTGAATCTAGGGATTCTCTTGAGAGGACGGTGTTGGCAATTAAGAATAGATAAAAGGAAAAAGAGACAGAAGTTAACTAACTGGTTTACGTGGGAAACTAATAAAACCTGTGACACCAGGTTTGCTCTGACCACAGAGGCCGCAGGCACCCTCTCGAATAGCAGAAGGTGTCCCACCCTAGGCACCTTCTTGAGTGGGTCTTAGACGCCCAGGCAAGTAAGTGGTCTCAGAGAGTCCCCACGCTCCAAGTCAGTCACCCTGAAGGAAGAACAGAGAAGAAAAGGAGAGAAAAGGAAGCAAGAAAGAACAACACGGGGAGACCAAGCTTTGAGCAAGGCCCGTAGCTTTATTTTCAAAGGGAGCTTAAATACCTTAAGTTGTGCATAGAGGGGTGTGAAATCATGCAAAGTCAGCAGTCTTAGATCCTTATCGAGACCAGGCTTTCTTTTTGGCAAACTTATTGTATACAAATGGTTTAGGTGATTTACATCATTTTCTGGCCAGAAGGCCTGTTAACATTTTATGACTCTGATAAAGGTTTGTCAACCATAAGACTTCTTTTCTCTAAGAGTAATTATTTTAAAGTTTGGTGCCATCCTCCGAAGGTGTTAGATAAAGTTGCATTCCTATAGGGCAGAGGTGCAGTGGGTTTACAACAAAGAAAGAATTTATTACCTTAAGGGTCTAAAGTTGTTAGCACCAAGGCCACTACTTATTTTTTTCTATATACCAACTATATTAATTAATATATTTCCAAGGATACATTACAGGGGATGTGGAAACTTGGCAGCAAGCATTGGCTCAACAATGAAATCTTCTACTAGTTCTAGTCTAACAATTTCTAACTCTCTGATAGGCTGTATACTATTTGAATATCTTAAGCTTCCCATGACTCTCACGGTTGGGAGACTGTAAACAATCATATGCGTAGCTGTAGGAGTCTGCATAAACATGTCAGGCAAGTTAGAGAGCCATCTGAGGGGTTTGGATTGAAACACTCCTATTATGCCCAGGAGACTTATTAACTAGAGCTCTAAGTTGATTTTCTTCAGAGAAAGGTGGTTGGGGATAGCCCCCTGTTAATGTCAGAGGAGTTGGTGAAAGTCATAAAATAGTAAAACAGACAGATGCTGGTTTTGGGGTAGACGCTCAGGCAGATCCGGGGAGGGGGGGTGGGGGTGGGGGCCCTCGATCCCTGACTTGCCTTGCCTGTCAGGGCTTTCCTGCATGACTTTGTCATGGGTGGGAACTCCCGTGCTGGCTCCCGGCATTGTATATCACACCACCAAATGGGGAGAAAAAGATACTTTCAATACAGCCTTAATATTTTACCTCAGACCCCATTCTCTCTTTCACCTCGGGCCTGTGGTGGTTTTTTGCCAGTCAACTTCCTAATAATGATTTTTTTTTTTAAATCTGCTCATTACTCATCATGAGTTCTAACTCCTCCACATCAACACACACATTCCTTAATGTGCCATGAACACAATCATTAGTAAAGATTGTTTCCTTTTTTGTTGATTGGTTATTATTGTTCCTAAAATAAAACCTATCTTGAAAGGGTAAAATGAAATTGTCATTGTTGTCCTGCTGATATCCATATGTTGAAGACTTAATATTCCACAAAAGAAATAGAAAATGACACATACACAATAATATAGCAGTTGCATGGCATCCGATTCCTTATGCAATATAATTCATGAAGCAACATATATAAGGGAATTTGGACATGTTGTCATATATAAAATATATATGGAAGTCTAGTTTGTGTCTTAACAGACCCTAATTCTTTTGGTTAGCAGTAATTTTAAGGATCTCATTTGATCATGCTATTTAGTCACTCAGTCATGTCCAACTCTCTGTGACCCCATAGTCTGCAGCCTGCCAGGCTCCTATGTCCATGGGGTTCTTCAGGCAAGAATAGTGGAAAGGGTTACCATTTCCTCCTCCCATTTGATTGATCATTGGTCTCTCCAAAATAAGAAGTTATTTCCGTTGGATATTATGCTGTTATAGATTTGGCCTGTTTTTCACCTCTGACTGATTGATTCTGGTGACGATGAGCTGCCTTCCTTTTCATTGCAACAGAAGAGAACATTTCAAATGATTATGTCTAATCAGTTCAAGGGAGGCAAGGCAACCAAGCTTCTAATCTGAAGACATTTCCTGTTTCAATTTTCATTTTATCTCTCTGACTCATCTGTTAATCACAGCAATGCTATTGTCTGATGGAATTGCAATGATGGAAATTTAAACATGGCATAATTAAATATATTTTGCTGAAACTCAGAAGAGAAAAATCTCTCTCCTTTCTCAGCACCCAGCTACTTTTTAAAAAAGTGCCTCCTTATGAGTTGAAATATTGTTACTACAAAAATAGAATGTGTATGATCATGCCGAAAAGAAGATATTCTGATTAGCTTTTCAAAGTGATTTCAAATGTGGTACATTTTCAGTTCTGTACTGATATTTGTTTCCCATAGATAATTATTTGGATATAAATGTAAATGTATGTGTCTTCATAATATATAATAATATGTCTGTCTGCGTCAGATAGAGATACAGACATACAGCAATATTAGAGCAAATTAAAGACATACATTAATATAAACTTCCTCAGGATGGCTTATCTAGTATGCTTTCTTAAATAATTGTTTAATGAAAGCAGAAAAAAAAGGAAAAGATGCATTTAAAAGCAAAAAGCTGACAAATCTAACTTTGATCTTTATAAAAATAAAAAAATAAAAAATCTCCCTGGGCTCATTGTTGCTCAAGCTTGTCTGCCCGTTAGAATCAACTCTTGTTTGTTTAGTCACAAAGAAAGTCACAAAGTCGTGTCCAACTCTTTGCGACCCAATGGACTATAGCTCCCCAATATCCTCTATCCTGGGGATTTTCAGGCAAGAATCCTGGAGTCCACTGCTATTTCTTTTTCCAGAGGATCTTTCTGACCCAGGGATGGAACCTGGAACTCCTGCTGAGTCTCTTGCATTACAGGCAGATTTTTTACTTCTGAGCCACAGGGGAAGCCTGGTGAATCCACTGGAGATGTTTTAAAGCTTCAAAGCCCAGGACAAGTCCCAGGTAAATTAGATCATAAAGATTCTTATAGAGTATGTTCTAAAAGCATTAGTACTTTATCTTTCACATTTAAGTTTTTAATTCCTTTAAGAAAGTTTGGAGCTCAAATTAACTTTTGAGACAACATCAGCATTCATTGAACTCATTTCTAGTTTTTGAGTTTCTTTTTTGACTGTTTTCAACTGTATATATTAGGGACTTTATTTTTTATTAAATATATTCCAAAGAATAAAAAGTATTTTTAATAAACAAAACTCATGCTATCTGTAGTCTGATACATTGAATCCCTTTATAAATTAAGGTTACATAATAGGGTCTCAATGATCTTATTTTATTATATCTTGAAACACCTGGCTATTTTATCAGAGTGGAGATTATTTCATTGCTCATCATTTATTACCAATGATGCTTTAAAAAAAGACTGAAATAATAAGAAAAAAGAATAATGGTTTTTTCTACAAGGCTCATGCTGGAAACAAAACTTCGCCATTTATTTGTTCTTATTTTCTTGTCCAAAATATTATAACTATTTCTCAAAATGTATAAAAAATTATTTAAAACATCATCTCTGTAGTATTGTCTTACCTTAACATTCTTAAGCCTAGCTGAGAACTTTCTGCTCATAATGGTGAAGAGAAGAAAATTTATGAAAGAAGAATTTTCACAAATATTTGAGTCAGGAGATAAATCAGAAGATGAGGCAGCACCACAGTAAACTCTGGGCTTTTAATAATAATGATAAAATAGCTTTTATAAGCACAATCTCAGCTATGAGTCTTCAGATTATGACATCTTAGATGAACTTTCTCAAATTCAAGAATCAACAACTGAAGTATATTTTTAAGGATAAAAAGGAAAATATGACATTCTCACGCAGTTAGTCATTCAAATGGAATGACATCATCACACAAAATTTTGCAACAAGAATATGGACATATTTAGGATCAACCTAGAGGATATTACCAGAGAAGGCAATGGCACCCAACTCCAGTACTCTTGCCTGGAAAATCCCATGGACGGAGGAGCCTGGTAGGCTGCAGTCCATGGGGTTGCTAAGAGTCGGGCACGACTGAGCGACTTCACTTTCATTTTTCACTTTCATGCATTGGAGAAGGAAATGGCACCCCACTCCAGTGCTCTTGCCTGGAGAATCCCAGGGAAGGGGGAGCATGGTTGGCTGCTGTCTATGGGGTTGCACAGAGTCGGACATGATTGAAGCGACTTAGCAGCAGCAGCAGCAGAGGATATTACACTAAGTCAGACAAGGAAAGGTGGATAGTGTATGATTTCACATACATGTAGAATTTATAAAACAAAACAAACAAACAAAACAGAGCAGACACCTAGATACAGGAAACTTGGTTGCCAGAGGGAAGGGGAGTGGGAAGATTAGGCAAAATAGGTGAAAGGGATTCAGAGGTATAAACTTCAAGTTATAAAATAAGTCACAGGGATATAATTACAGGTTAGGGAATATAGATAATAATATAGCAATAGTTTCATACATTGAGGGGTCGTTATTGGACTTACTGTGGTAATCAATTTGTAATATATACAAATTGACATTTGTATATAAAAGTCAAATCACTATGTTGTGCACTTAACCAATATGATACTGTTTTCAACTATACTTCAATTAGCAAAGAATCTAAACTTTTTGGAAAGTATGTGTGACAATATTCCTTCATCTTTTATTATGTTTATTTACCAAAGTGTTCTTGAAATGCTCATAAGTGGACAAATGCTGAGAGTAATATTAGAAAAAGACATTGGAAGGAAATAGATGTTGCAGACGTGAAACAAAATCCACTGGTTTCATCAATATAGTTTGTATTCATAAACCTAAAACTGAGACTGCAGTCTAATTTTGGAGCAAAATAAAACCACTCTGAGCTGTTAAACTTCCAAAAATCTTTTATACTGGGTATTGATTATGTAAGTGCTAAAAGACGAATGAGAAGTAATGGTGAATTTGAAATGACTAGCTGCCGCTGCTGCTGCTAAGTTGCTTCAGTCGTGTCCGACTCTGTGCGACCCCATAGAAGGCAGCCGACCAGGCTCCCCCGTCTCTGGGATTCTCCAGGCAAGAACACTGGAGTGGGTTGCCATTTCCTTCTCCAATGCATGAAAGTGAAAAGTGAAAGTGAAGTGACTCAGTTGTGTCCAACTCTTAGCGACCCCATGGGCTGCAGCCTACCAGGCTGGCTCCTCCATCCATGGGATTTTCCAGGCAAGAGTACTGGAGTGGGGTGCCATTGCCTTCTCCGGAAATGACTAGAGGCATATTCAAAATCTGGAACCAATATTCACAAATGATATGTTTGTCATTCATACATTACAATAATGAGAAGTTGGTTTATTCAGAAGATATTGTGCATTTTTGACGTATATCTTCAAAACTAGGAAAATATAGAAATAAATCTGGACTAACCCTGTTTATAGCTCAGCTGGTAAAGAATCCGCCTGCAATGCAGGAGACCTGGGTTCAATCCCTGGGTTGGGAAGATCCTCTGGAGAAGGGAAAGGCTACCCACTCCACTATTCTGGCCTGGAGAATTCCATGGACTGTATAGCCAATAGTGTCGCAAGGAGTCAGAAATGACTGAGTCACTTTTACTTTTAGCTGTGTTTATATCTTCATTAAAATTTCCAATAAAATAGCCTCTAAATATCTCTTTATTCTTAGTTCTAAAATTATCCATAACATGACTTAAAACTCTAAAAAATTAAGATCTCTTTGGAACAAGATGTTACATGGTGATGACTGTTTTTTTTTTATTTGTTTGTTTGTTTGTTTGTTTGGCATAATGAATTTTTTTCCACAGTTGACATGCTGTTTTCCTAACACAACCAATTCAAAAGACCATGCTTCTTACTGCCCTTTAGGGTCATCTCCAGCATATGTCAAATGTCCCTGTTTGCATTGTGGACATAATGTCTATTTCTGGGACCTCTATTCTACTTAATTGGTCTGATTTCTACACTGCAGTGAAGTCTCAACTGTCTTAATTATTTTGCTTCATAGGAAATATTGATTTTGGAAAACTAGTCCTTCCTCTACCTTATTTCTCAGCAGTAGCTTATTAATTCTAGTCCTTTGAGAAATTAAATACATTTTAGAATGTGCTTATATTCATCAAATATGGAATTTTAATGATTGAATTGATTTAATAAATCATTTTCGGTAGTATGACATCTTTATACTATTGAATCTTTAAATCTATAAACATTATTCTATCTGATCAGTTGTATTACTTTTCTAGAACTACCTTTCACCTATCCTCATAATTACTATGAAAAAACTCCAGTGTATTTAGCAAAATTTGTAGTCTGGGGATAGGTTTCTGATAAGAGGTAAGAAAAGAGATCTATCGTCTAAGAATTTTGGAATGGAAATAAAGACAGATATCTTAAACTGAGTTGTTTCTGAAACTGTTAATTTGAAATAGCCTTGATTATTGTAAAATGTTTTACTTTGCAAAAAACATCAAAAAATCTATGTCAAAAATTGATCATTGATTTTTATATTTATTGGTATTTCTTACTTTTTAAGAATAAAGGCTGAATCTAATAACTTGTTACTGGTAATCATATATTGCTACATAAAGGTTAATAATGCCTTTAACCAGGAAATCTAATAGAAATGATCACTTGAACAGTGTTAGTAAAGCTACTTAGCAGGATATTGTGATAGTCCAATGAGAGTTAATGGATCCTTGTCTTATTTATATATCTCTTGGAGAAATAGAAATGGAGATAAGTGGGTGGATGAAGAATATATTTTTGAAAAAGATCTATGTAGGACTTGCTGATGAATTTGATATGAAGGTTTAGAGAGGAAATAATGATTTCTCCTAGGTTTTTGGTTGAACATTTGGTGTAAATGGTGGTAGCATTTATTGACACAGAAAATATTGGAGTAGAAATGGGCTTTCATGGGAGTAGGATTTTGGGGGAAATTACTTTATACCAGACTGTTAAATATTAGTCTGTGTGTGTGTGTGTGTGTGTGTGTGTGTGTGTGTCTGAAAAGAGAGGGAGATTGGCTGGTGATTGATTCAAGTGAGAAGTTAGAAAGGGAGATAAATGGGAGGCAGTTGACCAAGAAGGCTTTAAAATTCCCCTCAGGTTGGCTAAACTTTAGACTGACTTTTTACTCTAAGCTCCTAATCTCCATTTTTCTATAGCATTTACTTTAGAACACTTGTAAATTTCCCTTAAGATGTAAATCTTTTGAAAGGCTTTTGCCAGTTTTATAACCCATGAATGACATTCTCAAGGATCTGGGGGCCATCCCCTTGAAGTACCATCAGGAAAGATAAAGTTCTTATCTCTGTTTCTAGAGGAAAATAGGAACTTAACTTCAATGGGCAACACTTAGCAAACACAAAGAGAGTTTCATATTTGCAGACTCAGAAATAACTCACTGAACCCAACACCTCCCATTGATTAATCTTCCTTCTAACTCATCTTAAAGTATGCAACATGACATTTAGGTTCTTGCTACTGTGATCTGAGGACCAGCAACAATGGCCTTCTGGGTTGGAATGTTGGAAATGAGAAAAGCTCAGATCCCACCTCAGGCCTACTTAGTATCTGCCTTTTTAGTAAGATCCTCAGGGGATTTGTAGACACACTGAAGTTTGAGAAGTACTACATTAGGTTACTTAGAGAAGGAAACTAGACTTCAAAGGCAGTTGGGATGGGTAGTGAAGAGTGAAACAGTGTAGCTAACATTGATATAACACTATAGTGTGGGCAGTAGAATAAATTAAATGGAAGGGTGGAATAGCCTGGCCAGAGAGAGGGATGCTGAACTTAAGGTGAGTTAGTGAGGTTGTTGATAATGGCATGGTCACATTTACAATCACAATAGGGTTGGCTGGCAGTAATCTGGATGGTAGATTCATCTGTGAGAGGTCTTTCAGGGTTATCGTTAAGTAAATATATTGGGCAATGACATGAGTATCAAATATTTTATGTGTATATTTATGTTTTTTTTAATTGGGGTATTGTTGCTTTACAACATTGTGTTAGTTTCTGTTGTACAACAGAGTCAATCAGCTGCATGTATACATATATCCCCTCCCTCTTGGACCTTCCTCTGACCCCTACCCTCATCCTATCCATCTAGGTCATCATGGAACACAGAGTTGAGCTCCTTGCACCCTCCAGCAGGTTCTCATGGCTATGTGCTTTACACTTGCTAGTGTATGTATCAGAGAAGGCAATGGCACCCCACTCCAGTACTCTTGCCTGGAAAATCCCATGGATGGAGGAGCCTGGTAGGCTGCAGTCCATGGGGTCACTAAGAGTCAGACACGACTGAGCGACTTCACTTTCACTTTTCACTTTCATGCCCTGGAGAAGGAAATGGCAGCCCACTCCAGTGTTCTTGCCTGGAGAATCCCAGGGACGGGGGAGCCTGGTGGGCTGCCGTCTATGGGGTCGCACAGAGTCGGACACGACTGGAGCGACTTAGCAGCAACAGCAGCAGCAGCAGCAGCAGTGTATATATGTCAATCGCAGTCTCCTAATTCATCCCACCCTTCCATTCTCCACCTCATGTCCACAAGTCTGATCTCTATGTCTGCGTCTGTATTCCTGCCCTGCAAATAGATTCATTTGTACCATTTTTCTAGATTCCACATATATGTGTTAATATATGACATTTGTTTTCTTCTTTCTGACTTACCTCACTCTGTACGGCAGACTCTAGGCCAACTCACATTTCTACAAATTTTGTGTTTTTAAAAAGAAGAAGGAAGAAGCATGGTTTAGAAGTGTCAATAACACCCTTGTGTTATCTTCTAGTTGTGAGGCACATACGAAGGGAAAATTTTTAAAACAGCCTTTTCTTGAGGGGCCTAGGTGGAGGCAGTGACCGCAGGCAAGAACCAGGAGTTAGAGGAGGCAGCACTTGGCAAACTTTTTCTCTACAGAGCCACATAGCAAATATTTTAGACCTTGTAAGCCATTTGGTCTCTGCTACAACTACTCAGCCCTCCTCTTAAAGTGGGAAAGCAGCCATAGACTGTATGTAATTGAATGAATGATTCAATAAAATTTATTTATAAAAAACAGGCAGCAGGCTGCTTTTGACCTGCAGGCTATAGTTTGTGGACTCCTCAGTTAAGGCAACAAGATAAAGTGATGATGATGATTGAATGGGGATAGCTGACCCTGGATTTCAGACAAATCTGAAAAACACTGGGATGCTGAAGAGCTGTGATAGATGTTGTCAAGTTAGGAGATGTATAAAGCAGTGTGGTATGAATTGTGAGTGAGGATTTTTGCTGGTAATGTAAATAAAAAGCAACATGAGGCATGGAAAACTAGTCCTGATATTCTTCAAAACTTTTAAATTTACTATGTATTTCATAATATTTTATACCTATACAGAAATATAAACTATATAGAACCTATAAAAAACAAAAAAAAAACATGAAACTCATGTGTCCAGGTTAAGAAATGGAACATTAGTGATATTTTGAAGCCCTGTGTGCATCCCCTCATATTCTTTTTCATCTCCTTTCTCCAAAGGGGAGCTCTGTTCTCAATTTTGTGATAATCATTTCCCAGTTTTTCTGTACCTGGATCTCAGTTGACAGATCTGGAATTTAGATGACTGAATAGATAGAGACCTCTGGAGAGATTGAAAAATTTCTTTCCTAGGGGTGTGTATTTATATTACGAAGGCAGATAAAATCTGATGCCAGTCATTTATTTACATCCCAAATGGTTAAAAATCAGGAAACTTATCTTTGCTTCCCAGTGAAGTTTTATCTCAGGAAGATAAAGTTTATTTCTGTCTTTCTGGAGGAGAGAGTGGCATCTGGGTGGTGTGTAACCCATATATGTTCCCAGAATTATAAGTTTGGATTTTCTCTCCTTTGGGGAAGAAAACATCCTTTGTGCACTTGCAGGCCCAACCATCTGGCTTTCATTGTGTTAAAATCACCTGGAAGTGGGGAAATGAGGTATGGGGAACAAATGTGCTATTGTATTAATAATCTTCCCTGATCCAGATACCTCCTGTTTACTTTCAGGACAAAATAAATGCATATAGATATCAGACTCCTAACCATCAACAGCAGAATACATATTCTTTTCAAGCGTGCCTTGGGTTCTGAGGGTTTACAATTCCTGTTTCTCCAAGGTATACAACAGGTTCACCATGGACACAGCACTGGCTTTTTCAAACTATAGGCTGTGTCATCTGTGTGGAACTTTGGACTTCCCCTGTTCAGGGACTGACACATGGGAGGAGGATTCATCATCCTGGAAGGGACAGTTGACTTGCAATATCAGAAGGTAGGCCTGCTATTACACAATAGGGATAGGGAAGAATATGTTCATCTACTTAGGAAGTTCTTGGTAGTTCCTTATACAATTTTCATGGTAAGTGGACAGCTGTAGCAGCCACAGCCTGGGAACATAATGTCCAAGGCTCAGATCCTTCAAGGATGAGGTACTATGTCATACTACCCAGTAAGTTACTGAGACAAGCAGAGGTGCTAGTTTAGGAGAGAAGAATCTACAGTGGATGGTAGAAGACTGTTATGATGTCAGTTATAATCCCGAGAGCAGCTGCCATGCTGACGACTGTCATGTGTCCCAGGAATCATCCTTTTCTAAGTTTCCACTAGAATAAGAAGACAGCCATCATCGTCTATGAGTCACTCCCAGAATTTATAAAGATATCAAGAAGCAAAGAAATAGACTTTAGTAAACTTTGTGCTGCACTGCTCAGATCCTTCTTTAAGGTTGAAGGAGTTACTCTCTCAGCCTCTCTCAGCCTCTGGGGAACAGTACTGTCAGATAACCTTCAGTTGTCATCTCACCCAAAGTCATATTCCCATCCCTAGGGCTTCCCAGGTGGTGCTAGTACTAGGTAAAGAACCCGCCTGTCAATGCAGGGGATGTAAGAGATGCAGGTTCTATCCCTGTTTTGGGAATATCCCCTGGAGGAGGGCATGGCAATCCACTCCATTATTGTTGCCTGGAGAATCCCATGGACAGAGGAGCCTGGCAGGCTACAGTCCATGGGATCTCAAAGAGTCGTGCATGACTAAAGCAACTTACCACACACGGCAGCCCACACTGCCGTGGGCTGAATTGAAGAGCCAGTGACTCTTCAATTCAGGAATGTAAAGGCCTGTTCCCACTGATCATCTTCTCCCTGTCCCTTCTACTTTTTTCCCTTTCTATAGCTGTTGATTCCAAAAGTAGTCTCTTATTACTCCCCACATCCCCACATGCTAATTTCAGTCTTTGTCTCCTTTCTCGGGAAACCCAGCAATAACACAGAGCAGTTAATGAATTAATAAATATATATATATATATATATATATATATACACACACACACACACACATACCTGAGTGATGTGTTACTTTGAGGGATAAATGCTGAAAGGGTCAGTTTATAGAAGTTAAAAAAGAAATGTTTTTAGATTTAAGGGGAAAATATACAACCTGCTGGCCAATGGACCAGAACAGGTATGTACCCGATACAGTACCTTCCCTCCAGAAGAAATGAAAATTCATTAGAGTACAGGACTTTTGCTTGTCACATGTGTACAATAATGGTAGCAGGGGCTTTACCCTGGAGTTTCTTAGGCTATCAGGTTCCACCACAGAGCTACTGAATCCAATTTTGCATTTTATAAGACCCCAAGGTAATTCTTATCTGGTGATTTAAATCAATGATTCTCAACCCTGCCTGCAAAATAGAATCACCAGTGAGCTTAAAAAAAAAAAAATGCTATGCCTGAGCCTCATTCCAAATACAGTCCATTAGAATATCTGGGACACGGTGTCTAAGCATTAGCATATTATAAAAGTTCCTAAGGCCATTTATAATGAATAGGCAGATTTAGTACTCATTGATACAAAGGGTCTTCAAGATTTCTTTTCCCCTTTAATGTGTTAGGTTAGTCACAAATGCCTATGAAATCCCTTAGGATTCCCATCACTAAGTCTTCATTTTTCTCTTAGATTTTTTAAGCTGTTTATCTGATTTTCCTTCTTCCAGCCTCAGGAAATAAAAATCTGAAACTGTATGCTGATCAATTTGTTTATTGTCTGATTCTAGCCTCTAGAAATTGCAGCTTTCTATTTCTTTCTTCTTAAGGGACTATGGATAAGGTGAAACTAATAAATGGGCATAGAGGTTAGCTTGCAGGTATAAAATCAATGCTCATATTCACTCCTTTCAAAATGCTGTTTCAGTTTGGTTAGAAGGATTTTTAATTTCTACGTATTTTTTGGGTCAGTCAATGAAGTTTGGCCCCAAGACAAATCAGGCAATCCTTTGTTCTTTCCCAGTGATTTGAGACACAGGACCAAAATAAGAGATGAAAGTACATAAATAGTTACAATGGTATCCAATTCCCAGACCACTGATTCTTGCTAAAGCAAACAGGCACAAGATGACAACTGGGGAGGAAAGCTCATCGTTTCTTTCTACATAAAATAGGAGATAATACAAATAGGTTGAATAATGTAGACCTGAATAAAATAGCATTATTTTAATAATAAAAACACATGTATTACATAGCAATTTTAAATATGCCTGAAGTGGGGGTCTACTGACATGTACTATAAAAAGAAACCTTTCATTGACTAAAATAAACCAGTAATATTTATGAAAAGGACATAAAAGTTTAATATTTAAAGTTATCTAATGATAAATGAAGGAAGTCTACCAACATGTCTAAATAGAAGCTTTTATTTACATGAATATTCCTTGTATGCTAAAGCCCATGGGAAAACAAATATGTATTTAAAACATACATTAGGAATATTTTATCACTGTCAAGATGGAAGAAAAGAAAAGAAACATTTGCTCATGTAAGTGGAAAATTTTCCACAGTTTATTGTAATCCACAGAGTCAAAGGCTTTGGCATAGTCAATAAACCAGAAATAGATGTTTTTCTGGACTCTCTTGCTTTTTCGATGATCCAGCGGATGTTGGCAATTTGATCTCTGGTTCCTCAGCCTTTTCTAAAACCAACTTGAACATCTGGAAGTTCATGGTTCATGAAATGCTGAAGCCTGGCTTGGAGAATTTTGAGCATTACTTTACTAGCATGTGAGATGAATGCAATTGTGTGGTAGCTTGAGCATTCTTTGGCATTGCCTTTCTTTGGGATTGCAATGAAAACTGACCTTTTCCAGACCTGTGGCCACAGCTGAATTTTCCAAATTTGCTGACATATTCAGTGCAGCACTTTCACAGCATCGTCTTTAAGGGTTTGAAATAGCTCAACTGGAATTTCATCATCTTCAATAACTTTGTTTGTAGTGATGCTTCCTAAGGCCTACTTGACTTCACATTTCAGGATGTATGGCTCTAGGTGAGTGATTACACCATCATAATATCTGGGTCATGAAGATATTTTGTACAGTTCTGTGTATTCTTTCACCTCTTCTTAATATCTTCTGCTTCTGTTAGGTCCATAACATTTCTGTCCTTTATCAAGCCCATCTTTGCATGAAATGTTCCCTTGGGATCTTTAATTTTCTTGAAGAGATCTCTGGTCTTTCCCATTCAGTTTTTTTCCTTTATTTTTTTGCATTATTGCTGAGAGATCTTTCTTATCTCTCCTTGCTATTCTTTGGAACTCTGCATTCAGATGCTTATATCTTTCCTTTTCTCCTTTGCTTTTTGCTTCTCTTCTTTTCAAAGCTATTTGTAAGGCCTCCTCAGACAGCCATTTTACCTTTTTGCATTTCTTTTTCTTGGGGATGGTCTTGATCCCTGTCTCCTGTACAATGTCACGAGCCTCTGTCATAGTTTGTCAGCACTCTATCAGATCTAGGCCCTTAAATCTATTTCTCACTTCCACTGTATAATCATAAGGGATTTGATTTAGGTCATACCTGAATGGTCTAGTGGTTCTCCCCACTTTCTTCAATTTAAGTCTGAATTTGGCAATAAGGAGTTCATGATCTGAGCTACAGTCAGCTCCCAGTACTGTTTTTGCTGACTGGATAGAGCTTCTCCATCTTTGGCTGCAAAGAATATAATCAATCTGATTTTGGTGTTGGCCATCTGGTGATGTCCATGTGTAGAGTCTTCTCTTGTGCTGTTGGAAGAGGGTATTTGCTATAACCAGTGTGTTCTCTTGGCAAAACTCTATTAACCTTTGCCCTGCTTCATTCAGCACTCGAAGGCCAAATTCGCCTGTTACTCCAGGTGTTTCTTGACTTCCTACTTTTGCATTCCAGTCCCCTATAATGAAAAGGACATCTTTTTGGGGTGTTAGTTCTAGAAAGTCTTGTAGGTCTTCATAGAACCATTCAACTTCAGCTTCTTCAGCGTTACTGTTTGGGGCATGGACTTGGATTACCATGATACTGAATGGTTTGCCTTGGAAACGAACAGAGATCATTCTGTCATTTTTGAGACTGCATCCAAGTACTGCATTTTGGACTCTTTTGTTGACTATGATGGCTATTCCATTTCTTCTAAGGGATTCCTACCCGCAGTAGTAGATATAATGGTCATCTGAGTTAAATTCACCCATTCCAGTCCATTTTAGTTCTCTGATTCCTAGAATGTCAACGTTCACTCTTGCCATCTCCTGTTCGATCACTTCCAATTTGCCTTGATTCATGGACCTTACATTCCAGGTTCCTATGCAATATTTCCCTTTATAGCATCGGACCTTGCTTCTATCATGAGTCCCATACACAACTGGATGTTGTTTTTGCTTTGGCTCCATCCCTTCATTCTTTCTGGAGTTATTTCTCCACTGATCTCCAGTAGCATATTAGGCACCTTCCAACCTGGGAGTTCATCTTTCACTGTCCTATCTTTTGCCTTTTCATACTGTTCATGAGCTTCTTAAGGCAAGAATACTGAATTGGTTTGCCATTCCCTTCTCCAGTGGACCACATTCTGTCAGACCTCTCCACCATGACCTGTCCATCTTGAATGGCCCCACACAGCATGGCTTAGTTTCACTGAGTTAGACGAGGCTGTAGAAAATTCTGAAAGAGATGGGAATACCAGACCACTTGACCTGCCTCTTGAGAAACCTATATGCAGATCAGGAAGCAACAGTTAGAACTGGACATAGTGCAACAGACTGGTTCCAAATAGGAAAAGGAGTAATCAAGGCTGTATATTCTCACCTGCTTATTTAACTTATATGCAGAGTACATCATGAGAAATGCTGGGCTGGGAGAAACACAAGCTGGAATCAAGATTGCTGGGAGAAATATCAATAACCTTAGATATGCAGATAACACCACTCTTATGGCAGAAAGTGAAGAGGAACTAAAGAGCCTTTTGATGAAAATGAAAGAGGAGAGTGAAAAAGTTGGCTTAAAGCTCAACATTCAGAAAAGTAAGATCATGACATCTGGTCATGGCAAATAGACGGAGGAACAGTGGAAACAATGACAGACTTTATTTTGGGGGGCTCAAAATCACTGCAGATGGTTATTGCAAGCATGAAATTAAAAGACACTACTCCTTGGAAGAAAAGTTATGACCAACCTAGACAGCATATTAAAAAGCAGAGACATTACTTTGCCAACAAAAGTCTGTCCAGTCAAGGCTATGGTTTTTCCAGTAGTCCTGTATGGATGTGAGAGTTGGACTATAAAGAAAGCTGAGTGACGAAGAATTGATGCTTTTGAAGTGTGGTGTTGGAGAAGACTCTTGAGAGTCCCCTGGACCATAAGGAGATCCAACCAGTCCATCCTAAAGGAGATCAGTCCTGGGTGTTCATTGGAAGGACTGATGTTGAAGCTGAGACTCCAATACTTTGGCCACCTGATGCAAAGAGCTGACTCATTTGAAACACCCTGATGCTGGGATAAATTGAGAGTAGGAAGAAAAGGGGACAACAGAAGATGAGATGGTTGGATGGGATACCAACTCAATGCACATGAGTTTAGGTGAACTCTGGGAGTTGGTGATGGACAAGGAGGCCTGGCGTGCTGCGGTTCATGGGGTCGCAAAGAGTCGGACAAGATTGAGTGACTGAACTGAACTGAACTGAAGTAGAAAATTTCTCAAACTGCTATTAAAATTTGGAATTTGGCAGTTTTGTCATTATTATTTTTTACTTAGGAATTTCATTTATTTTTTTCTGAAAAGCAAATAAGAAGGATTTTCATACTGGAGAGAGTCAACCACAGGTCAAGAAAAGAAACTTCTTCACAAGTTACAACTCATCTGGTAACCTACTTAAACATTTGGTGACTGCAAGTAACTATGCATATGCATCCAGACGTTTCCCACACTGAACCTGATCTTACTCTCAGTTGCATCTACACATGGGTGATCAAATCCTGTGCTTGAGATGGTGAAAGAAGGACCTGCAGGAATGGCCATTCCATGTTCACATGATCTACTGCATTCCTTGACTTTTTATACAAACTTAAATTTCATGTTATCTCAAGGTGTATTCTGCATATTTCCACTTTTTAATAGTTTATCACTCATCTCTTTAAACTAAAAAATTGGCCAAAATGTACTGACTTGCTTAGTGACTTTATTATATATCTTTTTTCTTCCCTCCTCCTCCCTGGTTTAGGTAATTCCTTCCTTTGGCCTTAGATATCTAAATTTTCTTAAAATTATATGTTCATAAACAGACATCCTGCAAACAACCATTTCCTTAGTATATTTGATTTTATTTTCTCCTATTTTACAATTGCTTTGGTCCAAAGAGATAAGAGACCTAGAGATCATTTGAAAATATTTTTGAAATACTTTGCAAATAATTTGAAATGGAATATCCTGTTTTCAAAGTCTATAAAAATGATACTCTCATTTTTCTGACTGTTTGCATGCCTAACTGGGAAATTCAGAGGTTATTGAGAAAGTCACACTGGTCTTCTTAGCAGCGTGCACATATTATATTGAATTAACTTTGAAGACTTGAAATTATATCAGTATAAGTTAACTTCCAAGATGAAAGCTTGTTAATTTGATTTTACAGGTAATGAAAGATTGAATCCATTTTATGAATTATTATTGTTCAGTCACTTAGTTGTGTCTGACTCTTTGCAACCCCATGGACTGCAGCACCTCAGGCTTCCCTGTCCTTCACAATGTCCCAGAGTTTGCTAAAACTCACGTCCATTGAGTCAATGATGCCATCCAACTATCTCATCCTCTGTTTCCCTCTTCTCCTCCTGCCCTCAATTTTTCCCAACTTCAAGGTTTTTCCAGTGAATTGGCTCTTTGCATCATGTGGCCAAAGTATTGGAGCTTCAGCTTCAGCATCAGTCTTTCCAATGAATATTCAGGATTGATTTCTTTAGGATTGACTGGTTTGATCTTGCTATCCAAGGGACTCAAGAGTCTTCTCCAGCTCCACAGTTCAAAAGCATCAATTCTTCAGGGTTCAGCCTTCTTTTTCATCCAACTCTCATATCCATACAAGACTACTGGAAAAACCTTAGCTTTTATTAGGTGGACCTTTGTCAGGCAAGTGATGTGTCTGCTTTTTAATATGTTGTCTAGGTTTGTCATAGCTTTCCTTTCAAGGAGGAAACATCTTTTAGTATCATGGCTGTAGTCACCATCTGCAGCAATTGGAACTCAAGAAAATAAAGTCTGTCACTGCTTCCATTTTTTCCTCATCTGTTTGCCATGAAGTGATGGGATCAGGTGCCATGATCTTAGTTTTTTGAATGCCAAGTTTTAAGCCAGCTTTTTCACTCTCCTCTTTCACCTTCATCAAGAGGCTCTTTAGTTCCTCTTCGCTTTCTGCAATTATGGTGGTGTCATCTGTATATCTGAGAGTCTTGATATTATTCCTGGCAATCCTGATTCAGCTTGTGCTTCATCCAGCCTGACATTTTGCATGGTGTACTCTGCATAGAAGTTAAAGAGGCAAGGAGACAATATACAGCCTTGACATACTCCTTTTTCAGTTTTGAACCAGTCCATTGTTCCATGTCCAGTTCTAACCATTGCATCTCTAACCATTGCATATAGATTTCTCTGGAGGCAGGTAGGGTGTTCTGGTATTCCCATCTTTTGAAGAATTTTCCACAGTTTGTTGTGATGCATACAAGCAGAAGTAAATGTTTTTCTGGAATTCCCTTGCTTTTTCTATGATCCAACAGATGTTGGTAATTTGATCTGTGGTTCTTCTGCCTTTCCTAAATCCAGCTTGTACATGTATAAGTTCTCAGTTCATGTATTGTTGAAGCCTAGCTTGAAGAATTTTGAACATTACCTTGCTAGCATGTGAAATGAGCACAATTGTGCAATAGTTTGAACATTTTCTGGTATTTCCCTTCTTTTGGATTGGAATAAAAACTGCCCTTTTATGAAAACTTGTGAAAATATAATATGTAGAAAAGAACGTATATAGTCCCCTAAAAACTCAGAAATGGAGTTGTTTCACCTTGCAAATAACATCAGGCTCACCTCTTTTCAGAATAAGCAGTAATATTTACCAGTTAGTTAGCTCTAAGGAAGGAGAATGGAGAAGGCAATGGCACCCCACTTCAGTACTCCTGTCTGGAAAATCCCATGGACGGAGGAGCCTGGTAGGGTTCCATGGTGTCGCTAAGAGTCGGATACAACTGAGCGACTTCACCTTCACTTTTCCTTTCATGCATTGAAGAAGGAAATGGCAACCCACTCCAGTGTTCTCGCCTGGAGAATCCCAGGGACTGGGGAGCCCGGTGGGCTGCCATCTATGGGGTCGCACAGAGTCGGACATGACTGAAGTGACTTAGCAGCAGCAGCAGCAAGGAAGGAGAAAGAATCTCATATATATTTGTGCTTATAATTGAGAAATTAACTTTGTTAGCTTGTAGAATAAACTTGTCATTACGTAATCTTTTAAAATGTGTTTCCTTCAGAGAATTGAAATTACTAAATATGTGAAATATACAAGAGTTTATAAGAAGGGAGACTTTATATCAATAAGGTATGAGATTTCAAGTATGTTGATATGTGCACAATTTAATTATTTCAGCCTTTTAAAGACCATGTCAGAGCTTCAGTTACTTTTATCTGTGGCTTCTGCCCTCAAATAGAATGTTATTTAATTAGACCTTTTGCCTACGTGGGCTTTTGATCACTTAATACCAGATATTAAGTAGTATTGTTTCTGTATTTTTCAAGGCTATTGTTACAGCATCACAGAATCATTGGTGGAGTCCAATCCCGTCATGGTGTGATGACAGGTTCTCTGACAGCAGAGCTTAGGGAAAATACTACTGTAGATGTCTTTCCCCAATTAAAAGAAAAAGTTCTGTTACTCCTTCCCCCATCTGCTCTTGCTCTTCTCATCTGTTAATTTTTCTTTCCACTGTACCAACAGCAGCCTGGTAGCTTTAGTAACTACGTACTTTGGCCTCATGAGACAAGAAGCTCATGAGACTTCTCAAACTTGAAAATCCATTCAGTTATTAGCTGCCCAGTGGCTGTCACAAACAGTATGTGCTGTGAATCACCACAAAGAAATGAAAAAGGCCCAAGTGACAAGTGCTCCAATAAGTGTTTTCTGCTTCATGCTTAATTAACTCAGATGATAAGTCTTTGATGCATAAACATGTGAGCCTTTTCACCAGAACATATTGTCAACAACCCAGGAAAACATTATGGTGCAATAAGCTTTAGAGATAATTGTTTGCCTTTTGTTAATGCACTTTGAATCACAAACATTAGAACTCAGCCCTTTCAAATATAATGAAAAGGACTAGAGCAAAATTAAAATCAGAATTATTTTTATGATTGTTTTCATGATTAGGAGTTAGTTCCTGGAAGAAATCCAAAATTATTGATATGCTTCAAAATCTCTAAATCCTTTTCTGCTTCCATTAACCATGTACTTTCTTTTGTCATGTATATTTCTCATAGAAAGTATTGACAGAAATTGTATCACTTTAGACATTATAATTAAAAGTAGATTGATTTTCTGTAAATGAGCCTCCTATCAAAACAGAATTGCCTACATGGGAACATTTTAGAGATACTTGATGAAAATATATTGTCACTAATGTTTTCTTGTTTGTGTATCCCAGTTTTATATTACTTGGCACACAGTAAAAAATTTCAAAAAGCTAAGCTGAAACAAAGAGCAGTAATGAAAATAAGTATAATTGAGAATTCAAAAAACTTTATACAATTGGAGAAAAACATTCAAAGCAATAAAAAAGGGTAGAAGTCATGATCTTGGCCATATTTTATTTTAATATAATCTGTTTTATAATTTTAAAAAAAATTATAAATACATATAAGGCTTCACAGTTTTTTCAATGTGTTTTAAGTTGAAACTGCATAAGTAAATAGTGATTTTTTTAAATCTAAAGCATGTTGAATGTCAGCAGCTTTTGAAATGTGTAGATGTGTGGCCCAGGTACAAATGTTATTTGCTGATATTCATTTCAAAATAATCAGTTTTAAAACTAACAATGGTTATGGACAAGTTGGATATTTAATTTCAAAGTTTTTGTCTGATTTTATTTTTAATAAGTGTGAGTTAGTCACTCATTCATATCTGACTTTTAGGGACCCCATGGACTATAGCCCTAGCCCACCAGGTTTCTCTCTCTTTGGAATTCTCTAGGCAAGAATACTGGAGAAGGCAATGGCAAGCCACTCCAGTACTCTTGCCTGGAAAATACCATGGATGGAGGAGCCTGGTAGGCTGCAGTCCATGGGGTCGCTACGAGTCAGACGCGACTGAGCGACTTTACTTTCACTTTTCACTTTCACGCAATGGAGAAGGAAATGGCAACCCACTCCAGTGTTCTTGCCTGGAGAATCCCAGGGACGGGGGAGCCTGGTGGGCTGCCGTCTATGGGGTCGCACAGAGTCGGACACGACTGATGGCGACTTAGCAGCAGCAGCAGGCAAGAATACTGGAATGGGTACTCATACCCTTCTCCAGGGGATCTTCCTGACCCAGGGATCGAACCTAGTTTTCTGGCACTGAAGCAGATTCCTTACAGTCTGAGTCTTATCATCTGAGGTACTGGGGAAGTAGAGCCCATGTTTTTTCATAAGAAATATTATTGTTTCTCTGAATCTATGCAAATCAGACCTTAAGAATTAAACTAGCGTTATATATAGTGAAATGATTCAGTTGTCTATGTTTATATACTTTTTCACATTCTTTCCACTATGATTTATCACAAGATATTGAATATAGTTCCCTGGGCTATAGAGTAGGACCTTGTTATTTATCTATCCTATATGTTCTCGTTTGTATCTCCTAACCCCAAACTCCTACTCCTTCCCTTCCCCAACCCAGCCCCTCCTTGGTAACCACAACTCTGTTCTCTCTCTAGTCTTTTTCTGTTTCATAGACAGGTTCATTGTATTGTATTTTAGATTCAACATATACGCAATGTCATATGGTATTTGTCTTTTTCTTACTTGGCTTAGTATGATAATTTCTAGGTCCATCCATGTTACTGCAAATGGCATTAATTTGTTCTTTTTATGGCTGAGTAATATTCCTTTGTATATATGTACCACATATTCTTTATCCATTCATCTGTCAATGGACATTTAGGTTTCCATGTTTTGGCTATTGTAAATAGTGCTGCTATGAACATAGGGGTGCGTAATTTTTGAATTGTTTGTCTGTGCATATGCCCAAGAGTGTGACTGCTGGATCCCATGGTAATCCTATTTTTAGTTTTCTGAGGAATCTTTATACTGTTTTCCATAGTGGCCATACCAGCTTATATTCTACCATTCTGTAGGCTGTCTTTCTTTCTTTTTAATAAAAGTTTATGAGTTTGATTACATCTCATTTGTTTATTTTTGCTTTTATTTCTATTGCCTTAGAAGACTGACCTAAGAAAACATTGATACAATTTATGATAGAGGTTGTCTTGCCTATGATCTCTTCTAGGAGTTTTGTGGTGTAATGTCTAAGAGTTAAAAATTTTTACCTTCCCTACTTTTGTCTTTTGTACTTAAGTCCATAATCTATCTGAATTTGTTATAAGTGTATGAATTGGCATACTCTTTTCTTGATGGAAAACAATATATACTTGTGTCATGTATAAACTTTTTTTACTTTATTTCCAGTCTCTCTCTTCTTGCATTGGTCAGTATTATACCACTCTGTTAATAATTCAATATTTTAGTGATATAAGTTTACATTAGATTTTAACATATGATATCATCCTTGATATTATTTTTCAGAGGGCTTGATTATTTTTGTCACTTTTCTCTTTTATCTATTAAAGGTTTTAACCAGAAAAAAAGCAGATCAATTTTTGGAGATATTTTATTCTTTCTTATAAGGATTTTCCTATTTATAAACATGGACTAGATCTAGGTCTTCCAAAGTTTACTCTGGTCCTCTTTTATGACTTTATATAAGTTTTACATTATATGTAAGATGTATTCCTTGGAAACTTACTTTTTTCATGATACTGTAAAGGGACATAGATGAACCTTGAGGGGATTAAGCTAAGTGAGAGAAACCAAACAGGCAAATATGCTATGAGCTGTAATTTATATGTGGAATCTTAAAAACAAAACAAAACAACTTGTAAAAAGAGTAGAATCGTGACTACCAGAGGTTGGGGAGGAATTGAGGAGATTTGTTTAAGGATATAAACTTTCAACTAACAGACAAATAAATCCTAGAGTTCCAGTCACCAGCATAGTGATTAAGTCAACAGTACTGTATTATAAACTTCAGAGTTGCTAAGAGACTAGATCTTAATTGTTCTCACTACAGAAAAGAAATAATTATGTGACATGATGAAGGTGTTAATTAACACAACAGTGGTAATCATGTTGCAATATATAAATGTATCAAATCAACATTTTACACCTTAAACTTACACAAGGGTATATGTCAATTATATCTCAAAAAAGATGAAAAAATAATGTAAATTGACTACCACTTTCAATGAGTTGAGAAGATACTACCAAAGTGTGAGCAAATGAGTGACATGGTATTGGCCATATTTTAAAGAGATTGTTCTGGATGAATAGACAATGATGGGACTTGGGCAAAGCTGGAATAAGAACATTCAGGAGGCTATTACTATAATCTGGAAAAAGAACACGATGACTTCACTGGGAATACAGAATTGGATATAGAGAAAAATAGTGAGATTATGGATATATTTTGAAGTTAGCACCAACAGGTTATAGTGATTGATTAGATATTAACTGTAAAGAAATAGAAAAGTCATGGTGGATTGCAAAGTTTTCTGTTTGAGAAATGAAAAAAGTGAGGTTGCCATTGTAGGAAATGGGGAAGGCTGCAAGAGGAATAGGCTTAAGCGGTGGGACTCTAAGGAGCTCAATCTATAAATGTAACTCTCAGAACCCTCTTGGACATTCAAGTTGACATGTTGGGTAGGCAACTGGATGTAACAGTCTGGAGTTTAGGGGAGAAAACTGGGTTGGAGATAAATTTGGAGGTCATCCAGTTAATAGGATTTTCCCAAGTTCTGAGACTGGATATGACAAAAGAACATAGTATAAATTAAAAAGGTAAGAACTCTAAAGGACTAAATTCTGTTGCACATCAATATTTAAAGATATAATAATAAGGAACAACCAGCAAAGGACACTTACAAGGATCACCCAGAGATGTATTAGAAAATGTAGTCCTTCTAACTGGATTCAACATTAAAAAAAAAAAAAAATTTAAATAAAAGTATTTGAGCAACTCCGGATAGTTTAAGTAAGACAAGATTATGATAGCATCATTTTACTTAGCAACATGAAACCATTGGTACCTTAACACAGGAGAATTTCAGTGGAGTGTTAGAGATCCAAACATGATCCAGAGCACTCAACAGCAAATCCGTGGAGAGAAATGGTGCCCAGCTTCATGTGAACAATTTTTGACTGGCCTGTTGGAAGTCAAAGTATGAGTATGAAATAACATGTGAAGCAGAAAAATATCCCTAAATCACTCAGTAGCTGATCACCCATACATGAGTGAAAAAAGCCAAGACCAGTTAGATCTGCCAAACTGATCCCAATCCAAACCTCCTGCCTTCTGAATTTAAAATTAAAAAAAAAAAAAGGAAAAGAAGATACAGCAACAAACCCAAGATGATGTGAAAGAAGGAACGGTTAGGAAACAAGACTTAGAGATTGGAACTAATACAGTAGAAATATATTCAAAGAAGGGTTAGAATGTAAAATTGAGGAAACTACTCAGTAAGTGGTTAAAAAAAAAAAAAAAGACACTGATATAGAACACATAAATTTCAATCTATAAATTTAAAGGATTAAACCAAGAATTTCAATTCAGATGTGAACATAAATTTCAGGAAAAAAAAAAAAAACAGAAAGTTGAGGGTTAACAGCTTATTAAAAACATTAAAAAAAAAAACTCAAAGTGAAGGTCATGTATTTCCATATTAAAAGGGACATCAGAAAAAAATAAAAAGTAAAATCTCATATGATCCAATTTTAGAACATTGAAAATCAAGAGAAGATTCTGTATTTGTTACTTTAAAAAAATGTATTGTCTTTCCTTTGGGAGGCTAGAAGCACGAGATCAAGGTATGGCAGAACTGGTTTCTTTCAAGGGCTCTGCGGGAAGGACCAGTTCTAGGCCTCTCTGCTTGGCTTATTTTCATATTATCTGCCCCCATCTGTGTTTATCTCTGTGTTCTAATTTTCACTTTCTATAAGAACAACAACCATATTGGATTAGAGCTGACCCTATTGACTTCAGTAATTATATTCATAATGACACTACTTCCAAATAAGGTCATATTCTGAAATAATGGGGATAAGGACTTCACATATGAATTTTAAAAGGATACAATTCAACCTACAATAAGTCCTAAAATCATCCTGAAAGAAAAAAAAAAATATATATATATATATATATAACTGATCACATAGAAGGATCTAGATTTAGAATGACATTGAACTTCTCAATATACCCTTGAAGTTCTGACGGAAAATGATTTTCAACCTAGAATTCTGTGCACAACCAACTAATAACGACATGTAAAGGTGAAGGCATCTTTAGACATGCAAAGACTCAAGTGTTAAATTTCCCTGATCTTTTCTTAGGAAGTCCCTGGTACATCTGCTTAATAAAAATGGCAGGGGGTGGGGGATCCGTGGATTTACCAAAACTTAATGAAATCTTCAACTTTAGAATCCCTCATTTGCACAAGTCCCTGTTTCAATGGATGGAAAGGGCCCTAACACTGTGGTAGCACAACCAAATGATTTTGTAAAAATCTGAAAGAAAGATAACCACTGTTGGTTGAAACTAACATTTTCTTGTGGAGTAGTGCTTGAACAATTTGGCTGGAGGCATTTTTGGGATTCAGCTGAGAAGAAGCTGTTAGTAGGATATATTTAGGGTTTCCCTGATAGCTTCCCTGATAGTGACTAATCCATCTGTAATGTAGGAGACCTGGGTTTGATTCCTAGGTTGGGAAGACCCCCTGAAGAAGGGAATGGCAATCCACTCCTGTATTCTTGCCTGGAGAATTCCATGGACAGAGGAGCCTGGAGATCTACAGTCCATGGGATCACAAAGAGTCGAACATGACTGGGTGACTAATACAACCAAGGATTTATTTATGAGGCTTATGTCTTTTTCATGTGTATTTAAAGTTTTGCCAGCTGCAACTGTAAGAAGCTTCTAGTACTCTCCTCTTACCATTATGCTAACTGCCTTGGTGGCATCAAAGTTCAGAGCTAGAGGTTTATCACGGTAAGAGTGTGTTCTTTTACAACTGACACCAGAAGAGTCTAGGTACAGAAGGAGATGGAGGATGTGAAATTTACAGAGGCAGAAAAATCTATCAAACATCATGCATGTAAATTGTAAGCAGAGCAACCAATTCTCATCAAAGCACAGAAAGAAACGGAAATTCTCTTCAGTCAGGAATGTACTGGATAATATAGAATTCATAATTTTAAATACATGACAAATTTTTTTTGATAAAAATTGTGCAAAAATTCAATTTATCTGAATTCCTGTGTTTTAAGGGCATTTACTTGTATATGCAATGCCACACACATAATACATCTGAATGTAAAGTTGTATGGCTTATAACTTAGCATCTTGTCCTGACAAATTTTGGCAGTTGCAGATAAAAATTTCCCCTGAATGAAACAATTTCTGAGTGGAATCTGAGGAAATAAGACTGAAGTGACAAAAACACTACACATCATCCTACGTATGTCCAAGTAGATATATCATGCACATTTATGTAGCTCAAAGCACACTAGCAGGAATTTGTAAATGCATCTGAATTTATGGGATAGGAAATGAAAAGCAATACAGCAATTATTTTCTTCAGGAGAAACACAACGTTGTAAAAGAGTTGCAATCATAGTATACCACTTAGTCTCACTGTTAATCAGAACTCTGTCAGCACTGCACACTGCTTAAGCAAATGTCATGATATAACTACATTAGGAAGCTAGAGGGACTATGTACATGTGTAGCGTGCTTGTGTTTCTGTCTGTGGGGTGAATGTTATTTGTAAAAGAACAAATTCTCATTTTCCATTTAAAACTAAGTAACTGCCTAAAATCGAAAACATAAGAAGCAGCACACAGGAATGTTAAAAGCCTGAAGAGACAACTAAAGGTGTGTTACGGGATATTCCCTCTGTTTGGAGAATAAGACTGATAGACTGGGAAGAGAGAAATAGGAAATAGCTACATTCTGTTATAAACTTGGTAGTGCTATTTGCCTTTTAAAGTATGTTTGTATATTTTTGATCAAAATTTAATTGAAAAGTGAAATCAGGTCTGACACACTCTCATAAGTCCTATGAGCTTTTTTTTTTACACTTTTATAGATTATTGGTAAAATATTGATTCACATTTTATTTTTATGTTATATAATGCTAGTATGATTATTCTTTCAAGGTTAAGAAATGATTAAATGAAACTAATTATTTCTTTGAAGAAAATCTAAATCCTTGGTAAACCAAACAAGAATTGAGATAGAGCAAGGTGTTTGAATACCATTGCTTAGAGCCATTACTTTTTTAAAGGAAAGTAGGATTTAAATATTTATGAAATTGAGTTTCTTTTACTGTTTTGAAAAAGAAATTATTAAAATTTCACTACCTTTGTAGAATTGATTTTTCCCCCCTTTCTGTACTAGGTAGGAAATAAATTAGTTTTCCATTAACAAATCAGAGTACATGAAAAACTAATTGCTCACAAAATGCAATTGTATCACACATGTAGAAATAAAATAATTTTGTAACTTAGCTTCCTAAGTTTAAATTTATTATATATAATAAAATAAAGATGAAAAATGTATGCACTGGGGTTTATAAATGTAGGCACCATGCATTCACTCAGGTTTTGTTATAGAAGAAGCATTGATTTTACTCCTGCATCTACATTTCACAAAGAGAGTAGCAGAGGAAAAAAAGCTTGCCTCACAGGCAAGGTTGAAAGCTCAGTTTCACTTTATTTCTTATCTTAATAGCAGGGAGCTGCTATACACTGAAAAAAATATATGCTTCAGGAAGACTGAACTCGCTAGCTTTTGCATACTCGTTCATCTTTTATAAAGGACAGTTATCAACTAAGCAAAAAATGAGGAATTAGCTATTCTGCTTGTCTTGTGTTATTATAGGTCTATGATTGTGTAGTTAGAAAAATCCAAACAGGAGAACTTCAGAGTTTAAAAATTTGGAGAAAGGTGATAGAGTGTTTTTGCTGAGGATATAGTTTCAGAGGTAATGCATACTATGGTGGGCATCCTCTAAATTATCCCCCAAGAGTCCTTAGTTCCTAGTATTCAGGCTTTTATGAAACCCTCTCCCCTTGAGTGCACACTGGATTTGCTGACTTGCTTCGGAACAGAATATGGAAGAAATGATGGGATGCTGCTTCCAAAATGAGGTTATAAAAAGTCTTTGACGTCTGTCATGGTGCTTTTTCTTACTCTCTTGGATTGCCCAACCTGAAGGACTTTGCCAGGTTTTGAGGCAGCTCTGGGGAGAGTTTCATGTGAGCAAGCTTGAAAGCAGATCTTCTAAGACCTGCCAGAAGCCACATATGTGAGTCTATAAGAGATCTTGCTATACACAATTCCTGGGAAAACTGAAGTCCCAGCTGACACCTGTATCGCAGGCTCTTGAAGGACCCTTATCAGAAACACCCAGCTAAGCCACTATCTGATTCTTAACCCATTGAAAGTTTCAGATAATTCTTTTTCAGTTACTAAATTCTGGGATAATTTATTATAGAGTAGTAAGTAATTAATACACAGCCAATAATTTAAGCCATGGCTCCACTTAATTTCTGTAAGGCTCAGATTCTACATTGCTAATATGGGATAACAAGCATGTGTAATTTATATGGTTATTGTGGGGATTTAGTACTTATAATTCCCAGGTAGCGCTAATGGTAAAGAAACCACCTGCCACTGCAGTAGATGTAAGAGACTCGGGTTCAATCCCTGGGTTGGGAAAATCACTTGGAGAAGGGCATAGCAAACCCACTCCAGTATTCTTGCTGGAAAATTCCATGGACAGAGGAGCCATATGAGTGGACTATAGCCCATAGGGTCGCAAAGAGTTGGACACAATTTGAAGCGACTTAACACAGACACGTCAAGATTTTAGGAATCAGTTCAGTTCAGTTCAGTCACTCAGTCATGTCTGACTATTTGTGACCCCATGGACTGTGGCATGCAAGGCCTCCCTGTTCATCACCAACTCCCAGAGTTTACTCAAACTCGGGTCCATTGAGTTGGTGATGCCATCCAACCATCTCATCCTCTATCATCCCATGCACATCCTGCCTTCAATCTTTCCCAGCATCAGGGTCTTTTCAAATGAGTCAGCTCTTATCATTAGGTGGCCAAAGTATTGGAGTTTCACCTTCAACAGCAGTCCTTCCAATGAACATTCAGCACTGATTTCCTATAGGATGGATTTTGGTTGGATCTGTAGCAGTCCAAGGGACTCTCAAGAGTCTTCTCCAACACCACAGTTCAAAAGCATCAATTCTTTGGCCCTCAACTTTCTTTACAGTCCAACTCTCACATCCATACATGACTACTGGAAAAACAATAGCCTTGACTAGGCGGACCTTTGTTGACAAAGTAATGTCTCTGGTTTTTAACATACTATCTATGTTGATCATAAATTTTCTTCCAAGAAGTAAGCATCTTTTTATTTCATGGCTACAGTAACCATCTGCAGTGATTTTGGAGCCCCAAAAAGTAAAGTCTGACACTGTTTCCACTGTTTCTCTATCTATTTGCTGTGAAGTGATGAGACAGGATGCCATAATCTTTGTTTTCTGAATGTTGAACTTTAGGAATCAGCAAACTAAAATGAACTGGAATGGGTGAATTTAACTCAGATGACCATTACATGTATTACTGTAGGCGAGAATCCCTTAGAAGAAATGGAGTAGTCATCCTAGTCAACAAAAGAGTCCAGAATGCAGTACTTGGATGCAATCTCAAAAACGACAGAGTGATCTCTGTTTGTTTCCAAGGCAAACCATTCAATATCACAGTAATCCAAGTCTATGCCCCAACCAGTAAAGCTGAAGATGCTGGAGTTGAATGGTTCTATGAAGATCTACAAGACCTTCTAGAATTAATACCCAAAAAAGATGGCCTTTTCATTATAGGGGACTGGGATGCAAAAAGTCAAGAAACACCTGGAGTAACAGGCAAATTTGGCCTTTGAGTACGGAATGAAGTAGGGCAAAGGCTAATAGAGTTCTGCCAAGAGAACACACTGGTAATATCAAATACCCTCTTCCAACAGCACAAGAGAAGACTCTCCACATGGACATCACCAGATGGCCAACACCGAAATCAGATTGGTTATATTCTTTTCAGCCAAAGAGGGAGAAGCTCTATATAGTCAGCAAAACCAAGACTGGGAGCAGACTGTGGCTCAGATCATGAACTCCTTACTGCCAAATTCAGATTTAAGTTGAAGAAAGTAGGGAAAACCACTAGAGCATTCAGGTATGACCTATATCAAATCCCTAATGATTACACAGTGGAAGTGAGAAATAGATAAGGGACTAGATCTGATAAACAGAGTGCCTGATGAGCTATGGATGGAGGTTTGTGACACTGTACAGGAGACAGGGATCAAGACCATCCCCAAGAAAAAGAAAAGCAAAAGGTCAAAATGGCTGTCTGAGGAGGCCTTATGAATAGCTGTGAAAAGGAGAGAAACCAAAAACAAAGGAAACTAAGGAAAGATATAAGCATCTGAATGCAGAGTTCCAAAGAATAGCAGGGAGAGATAAAAAAGCCTTCCTCAGTGATCAGTGCAAAGAAATAGAGGAAAACAACAGAGTAGGGTAGACTAGAGATCTCTTCAAGAAAATTAGAGATCCCAAGGGAACATTTCATGCAAAAATGGGCTCAGTAAAGACAGAAATGGTATGGATGTAAGAGAAGCAGAAGATATTAAGAAGAGGTGGCAAGAATACACAGAAGAAGTGTACAAAAAAATATCTTCATGACCCAGATATCACAATGGTGTGATCACTCACCTAGAGCCAGACATCCTGGAATGTGAAGGAAGTGCACCTTAGGAAGCATCACTATGAACAAAGCTAGTGGAGGTGATGGAATTCCAGTGGAGCTATTTCAAATCCTAAAAGATGATGCTTTGAAAGTGCTGTACTCAATATGCCAACAAATTTGGAAAACTCAGCAGTGGCCACAGGACTGGAAAAGGTCAGTTTTCATTCCAATCCCAAAGAAAGGCAATGCCAAAGAATGCTCAACTACTGCACAATTGCACTAATCTTACATGTTAGCAAAGTAATGCTCAAAATTCTCCAAGCCAGGCCTCAACAGTACATGAACCATGAACTTCCAGATGTTCAAGCTGGTTTTAATAAAGGCAGAGGAACCAGAGATAAAATTGCCAACATCCATTGGATCATCAAAAAGCAAGAGAGTTCCAGAAAAGCATCTATTTCTGCTTTATTGACTATGCCAAAGCCTTGACTGTGTGGATCACAACAAACTTTGGAAAATTCTTCAAGAGATGGGAATGCCAGACCACCCAACCTGCCACTTGAGAAACCAGTATGCAGGTCACAAAACAACAGTTAGAACTGGACATAGAACAATAGACTGGTTCCAAATAGGAAAAGGAGTACGTCAAGGCTGTATATTGTCACCCTGCTTGTTTAACTTACATGCAGAGTACATCATGAGAAATGCTGGGCTGGAGGAAGCACAAGCTGGAATCAAGATTGCTGCAAGGAATATCAATACCCTCAACTATGCAGATGACACCACCCTCATGGCAGAAAGTGAAGAAGAACTAAAGAGCCTTTTGATGAAAGTGAAAGAGGAGAGTGAAAAAGTTGGCTTAAAGCTCCACAATCAGAAAACAAAGATCATGGCATCCGGTCCCGTTACTTCATGGCAAATATATTGGGATACAATGGAAACAGTGACAGACTTTATTTTGGGGGGCTCCAAAATCACTGCAGCCATGAAATTAAAAGACACTTACTCCTTGGAAAGAAAGTTATGACCAACCTAGACAGCATATTAAAAAGCAGAGACATTACTTTGCCAACCGAGGTCCATTTAGTGAAAGCTATGGTTTTTCCAATAGTCATGTATGGATGTGAGAGTTGTACTATAAAGCAAGCTGAGCACTGAAGAATTGATGCTTTTGAAGTGTGGTGTTGGAGAAGACTCATGAGAGCCCCTTGGACTGTGAGGAGATCCAACCAGTCCATCCTAAAGGAAATCAGTCCTAAATATTCATTGGAAGGACTGATGCTGAAGCTAAAACTCCAATACTTTGGCCACCTTATATAAATAACTGACTTATTTGAAAAGACCCTCATGTTGGGAAAGATTGAAGGGGGGAGGAGAAGGGAATGACAGAGGATGCAGTGGTTGGATGGTACCATCAACTCAATGGACATGAGTTTGAACAAGCTCCGGGAGTTGGTGATGGACAGGGAAGTCTTGCATGCTGCAGTCCATGGGGTCACAAAGAGTCAGACACGACTGAACGACTGAACTGAACTGATTGCTTTTTATTTTTCATGCTATAATTGCTGTGTTGTTGCTTCTTCAAAAAGCATCATTCAAGAAGTATACCCAATAATAACAGTAGAGCACAATTACCTAAAAGTGCTTTTCTTCCCCTAAGACACACAACAAAGAATGAGAAGAATGAAGAAGCACACCCAGTAGCAGGGATATTTCTATACCTGCACCTTGTGGGTAGTCAAGAGTTTGCTTAAGCACTATTATTTAAATATTTCTAAATCCTCTTATATGTGTATTGGTCTTCTTACAATCTGTATCAGTTACAGAGAGACAATAAGCTGCAGCACAATATTTTCAAAATAAGGGCACAGTGTTTTCTGGTAGAAAATATGTAGGGAATGCTACATATATTATCTCATTATTAGAGTTTATAATTTATGTTAATATACTAAAGATGCTATCAAGGACTTTATTGATGAGGCCCATTTAAGTCAGTTTAATGTAGTTTTCTAAATCTAATTAAGACTGGCCTTTTTTTTTTTTTTTTTTCCACTATACACCCATCTTAAAAATTTGGGCAGACTAAAACCTGTGTGATTGGAATTACCTTCATTTCACAATAAGAAAATTGTGTTAAAATAATATTAGCCTTCTCCAAAGACAGCTTATAAGTTGTAACATTGCAATTTAAATATAGATCAAACTGACCATTAAGCTTTCTTTCCTTCCTTTTTTAAAGTTTTTTTGTTTGTTTATTTGTTTAGTGTGGACTATTTAAAATGCCTTTATTGAACTTGTTATAATATTGCTTCTGTTTTATATTTTGGTGTTTTGGCTGAGAGGCATGTGGGATCTTAGCTCCCCAACCAGGGATCAAACCTGCACCCTCTGTATTGGAGGGTGAAATCTTAACCACTGGGCTTCCAAAAAGTCCCTCAGTTTTATTTCTATCGCTTACATTTGTCCTCCAAAGTTGACTCAAAGACATATAAAGTTCACGTTATTTTTTTAACCCTAAATATCAAGGCATTTCTGAAGAAAAACCAAATTTAATCCAAGCTTAAATCCTAATTAATGTTGCCACTAATTGTGCAATTCTGTGTGGACTCCTTGGGTTGGTGTCAAGATGTAAGGAAGCTGTCAGATGAGCTGGTAGAAAAGAATGTGGATATTGTCACAATCCCATCTTCCTGCTCTTCAAATCCATAATTTGGGAAGGGGCAGAAATAAGTTGATATGACTATGAGACTGTTTATTGCTTTCTTGAAAAGGACTCTTTAAAAAATTGAACACAGGAGGTGGATTAGAGTGAAAAGAGCTCTAGGATTCATGGGAACCAGTCCTGGCTCCTTGCTTACATTCTCTGCAGTTTTATCTTGCTTACCATCTTGGAACTTGAGTTTCTGCATCATCAGAATTGGAATAAAAACAAGCACAAGACCTAAGTTCAATCCCTGGGTTGAGAAGTGCCCTGGAGTAGGAAATGGCAACCCACTCCAATATTCTAGCCTGGAAAATTCCACGGACAGAGGAATCTGGCGGACTACAGTCCATGGGCCTGCAAAGAATCGAAAATGATTGGGTAACTAAACTTACCTCCCTATCCAGATTTATCAGATAAATAGTTAGTAAACCCATTAAATACACTACAAAGAATATTCAGTTCAGTTCAATCGCTCAGTCGTGTCGGACTCTTTGCAACCCCAAGAACTGAAGCACCAGGCCTCCCTGTCCATCACCAACTCCCAGAGTTCACCCAAACCCACATTCATTGAATCGGTGATGATATCCAGCCATCTCATCCTCTGTCATCCCCTTTTCATACTGCCCCCAATCCCTCCCAGCATCAGAGTCTTTTCCAAGGAGTCAACTCTTCGCATGAGGTGGCCAAAGTACTGGAGTTTCAGCTTTAGCATCATTCCTTCAAAGAACACCCAGGACTGATCTCCTTTAGAATAGACTGGTTGGATCTCCTTGCAGTCCAAGGGACTCTCAAGAGTCTTCTCCAACACCACAGTTCAAAAGCATCAATTCTTCGGCACTCAGCTTTCTTCACAGTCCAACTCTCACATCCATAAATGACCACTGGAAAAACCATAGCCTTGTTGGCAAAATAATGCCTCTGCTTTTCAATATGCTATCTAGGTTGGTCATAACTTTCCTTCCAAGAAGTAAGTGTCTTTTAATTTCATGGCTGCAATCACCATCTGCAGTGATTTTGGAGCCCCAAAAAATAAAGTCTGACACTATTTCTACCGTTTCCCCATCTATTTCCCAAGAAGTGATGGGACCAGATGCCATGATCTTCGTTTTCTGAATGTTGAGCTTTAAGTCAACTTTTTCACTCACTCTTCCACTTTCATCAAGAGGCTTTTAGTTCCTCTTCACTTTCTGCCATAAGGGTGGTGTCATCTGCATATCTGAGGTTATTGATATTTCTCCCGGCAATCTTGATTCCAGCTTGTGCTTCTTCCAGCCCAGCGTTTCTCATGATGTACTCTGCAAAGAAGTTAAATAAGCAGGGTGACAATATGCAGTCTTGACTTACTCCTTTTCCTATTTGAAACCAGTCTGTTGTTCCATGTCCAGTTCTAACTGTTGCTTCCTCACCTGCATACAGGTTTCTCAAGAGGCAGGTCAGGTGGTCTGGTATTCCCATCTCTTTCAGAATTTTCCACAGTTTATTGTGATCCACACAGTCAAAGGCTTTGGCATAGTCAATAAAGCAGAAATAGATGTTTTTCTGGAACTCTCTTGCTTTTTCGATGATCCAGCAGATGTTGGCAATTTGATCTCTGGTTCCTCTTCCTTTTCTAAAAGCAGCTTGAACATCTGGAAGTTCACGGTTCATGTATTGCTGAAGCCTGGCTTGGAGAATTTTGAGCATTACTTTACTAGTGTGTGAGATGAGTGCAATTGTGCAGTAGTTTGAGCATTCTTTGGCATTGCCTGTCTTTGGGATTGGAATGAAAACTGACCTTTTCCAGTCCACTGCTGAGTTTTCCAAATTTGGTGGCATATTTAGTGCAGCACTTTCACAGCATCATCTTTCAGGATTTGAAATAGCTCAACTGGAATTCCATCTTTGTTCATAGTGATGCTTTCTAAGGCCCACTTGACTTCACATTCCAGGATGTCTGGCTCTAGGTCAGTGATCACACTGTAATCTAGTCATGATTATCTGGGTCGTGAAGATCTTTTTTGTATAGTTCTTCTGTGTATTCTTGCCACCTCTTCTTAATATCTTCTGCTTCTGTTAGGTCCATACCATTTCTGTCCTTTATCGAGCCCATCTTTTCATGAAATGTTCCCTTGGTATCTCTAATTTTCTTGAAGAGATCTCTAGTTTTTCCCATTCTGTTGTTTTCCTCTATTTCTTTGCATTGATCACTGAGGAAGGCTTTCTTATCTCTTCTTGCTATTCTTCGGAACTCTGCATTCAGATGTTTGTATCTTTCCTTATCTCCTTTACTTTTCACTTCTCTTCTTTTCAAAGCTATTTGTAAGGCCTCCTCAGACAGCCGTTTTGCTTTTTTGCATTTCTTTTCCATGGGGATGATCTTGATCCCTGTCTCCTGTACAATGTCACGAATCTCCATCCATAGCTCATCAGGCACTCTATCAGATCTAGGCCCTTAAATCTATTTCTCACTTCCACTGTGTAATCATAAGGGATTTGATTTAGGTCATACCTGAATGGTCCAGTGGTTTTCCCTACTTTCTTCAATTTAAGTCTGAATTTTGCAATAAGGATTTCATGATCTGAGCCACAGTCAGCTCCCGGTATTGTTTTTGCTGACTGTATAGAGCTTCTCCATCTTTGGCTGCAAAGAATATAATCAATCTGATATAGGTGTTGACCATCTAGTGATATCCATGTGTAGAGTCTTCTCTTGTGTTGTTGGAAGAGGGTGTTTGCTATGACTAGTGCGTTCTCTTGGCAAAACTCTATTAGCCTTTGCCCTGCTTTATTCCATATTCCAAGGCCGAATTTGCCTGTTACCCCAGGTGTTTCTTGACTTCCTACTCTTGCATTCCAGTCCCTTATAATGAAAAGGACATCTTTTTTGGGTGTTAGTTCTGTAAGGTCTTGTAGGTCTTCATAGAATCATTCAACTTCAGCTTCCTCAGCGTTACTGTTCGGGGCATAGACTTGGATTACTGTGATACTGAATGGTTTGCCTTGGAAACGAACAGAGATCATTCTGTCATTTTTGAGATTGCATCCAAGTACTGCATTTCGGACTCTTTTGTTGACCATGATGGCTACTCCATTTCTTCTGAGGGATTCCTGCCTGCAGTAGTAGATATAATGATCATCTGAATTAAATCCACCCTTTCCAGTCCATTTTTGTTCACTGATTCCTAGAATGTTGACGTTCACTCATGCCATCTCCTGTTTGCCCACTTCCAATTTGCCTTGATTTATTGCCAGGTTCCTATGCAATATTGCTCTTTACAGCATCAGACTTTGCTTCTATCACCAGTCACATCCACAACTGGGTATTGTTTTTGCTTTGGTTCCATCCCTTCATTCTTTCTGGAGTTATTTCTCCACTGATCTCCAGTAGCATATTGGGCACCTACTGACCTTGGCAGTTCCTCTTTCAGTATCCTATCATTTTGCCTTTTCATACTGTTCATGGGGTTCTCAAGGCAAAAATACTGAAGTGGTTTGCCATTCCCTTCTCCAGTGGACCACATTCTGTCAGACCTCTCCACCATGACCCGCCCATCTTGGGTGGCCCCACAGGCATGGCTTAGTTTCATTGAGTTAGACAAGGCTGTGGTCCTAGTGTGATTAGATTGACTAGTTTTCTGTGATTATGGTTTCAGTGTGTCTGCCCTCTGATGCCCTCTTGCAACATCTACCATCTGACTTGGGTTTCTCTTATCTTGGACTTGGGGTATCTCTTCATGGCTGCTCCAGCAAAGCGCAGCCACTGCTCCTGATCTTGGAGGGTCATCTACTTACCTTGCTGCTCCTTACCTTGGAGGGTCAGCTACAAAGAATATTAGAAACAGCAAACATTTAAAAATTATATGTTGGTGTGGATTCACAAGATTGATTACAACATCATGGGTTTTATTTGCTATATCAGATATTTTACCATGTAGGGTAAACATGACACTTAGTATGGTATCAATTCAGTCACTCAGTCTTGTCCAATTCTTTGTGATCCCATGGAATGCAGCATGCCAGGCTTCCCTGTACATCACCAACTCCTGAAGCTTGCTCAAACTCACACCCATTGAGTCGGTGATGCCATCCAACTATCTCACCCTCTTTCATCCTCTTTTCCTCCTGCCTTCAATCTTTCCCAGCATCATGGTCTTTTCACATGAGTCAGTTCTTTGCATCAGGTGGCCAAAATATTGGAGTTTTGGCTTGAGCATCAGTTCTTCCAATTAATATTCAGGACTGATTTCCTTTAGGATTTACTGGTTGGATCTCCTAGCAGTCCAAGGGACTCTCAAGAGTCTTCTCCAACAACACACTTCAAAAGCATCAATTCTTTGGCACTTAGCTTTCTTTATAGTCCGACTCTCACTTCCATACATGACTACTGGAAAAACTATAGCTTTGACTAGACGGGCCTTTGTTAGCAAAGTAATGTCTCTGCTTTTTAATATGCTGTCTAGGTTGACCATAGTTTTCTTCCAAGGAGCAAGCATCTTTAATTTCATGGCTGCAGTAACCATCTGCAGTCATTTTGGAGCCCCCCAAAATAAAGTATGTCACTGTTTCCATTGTTTGCCGATTTGCCATGAAGTGACAGGACCAGATGCCATGATCTTAGTTTTCTGAATGTTCAGTTTTAAGCCAGCTTTTTAACTCCCCTGTTTCACCTTCATCAAGAGGCTCTTCAGTTCCTCTTCAATTTCTGCTATAAGAGTGGTGTCATCTGTGTATCTGAGGTCATTGATATTTCTCCCGGCAATCTTGATTCCAGCTTGTGTTTCATCCAGCCCAGGATTTTGCATGATGTACTTTGCATATAAGTTAAATAAGCAGGGTGACAATATACAGCCTTGATATACCCCTTTCCCAATTTGTAACCAGTCCACTGTTCCGTGACTGGATCTAACTGTTGTTTCTTGACCTGCATACAGATTTCTCAGGAGGCAGGTAAGGTGGTCTGTCATTCCCATTTCTTTCAGAATTTTCCACAGTTTGCTGTGATCCACACAGTGAAAGGCTTTGGCATAATCAATAAGCAGAAGTATATGTTTTTCTGGAATTCTCTTGCCTTTTCTTTGATCCTACAGATGTTAGCAATTTGATCTCTGGTTCCTCGGCCTTTTCTAAATCCAGCTTGAACATCTGGAAAGTCATGGTTCACGTACTGTTTAGGCCTGGCTTGGAGAATTTTGAGCATTACTGTACTAGTGTGTGAGATGAGTTCAATTGTGTGGTAGCTTGATTGGAGACTGATCACCTCCTCTTGGCAGAGAACTCGAATTCTGGTTCTGGTCTGGTCTGATTTCTGGTAAGACTGAGTTCCAGTCCTCCCTTCTCTGGAGGCCCAGGGAAAAGTCCCATAACGCCTGGGTATCTGTAGGTGGCAGGAGACGTCTGTAAGACCACCCCTTTTGCCCCCCGCCCCCCGCCTCCTCCCCCTTCTTCTTTCAACCTGGCTTCCTTTCCTCCCTTGAAATCTTTGATGTTAGTACTTGGATCTGAAGTTCTGTGTCTCTATAGGAGGTTTTCTGAGAGACTGTATTCTTGTATTTAAGGGCTTCCCTGGTGGTGCAAGGTTAAAGCGTCTGCCTGCAATGTGTGAGACCTAGGTTCGATCCCCTGGAGAAGGAAATGGCAACCCACTCCAGTATTCTTGCCTGGAGAATCCCATGGATGGAGGAGCTTGGTGGGCTACAGTCCACGGGTCGCAAAGAGTTGGACACGTCTGAGCGACTTCACTTTCACTTTCACTTGAACATTCTTTGGCATTGCCTTTCTTTGGGATTGGAATGAAGACTGACTTTTTCCAGTCCTGTGGCCACTGCTGAGTTTTCCAAATTTGCTGACATATTGAGTACAGCACTTTCAAAGCATTATCTTTTAGGATTAGAAATAGCTCAACTGGAATTCCATCACCTTCACTAGTTTATTTGTAGTGATGCTTCCTAAGACCCACTGGACTTTACATTCCAGGATATCTGGCTCTAGGTGAGTGATTATACCATCCTGGGTATCTGGTTCATGAAGATATTTTTTGTATAGTTCTTCTGTGTACTCCTGCCACCTCTTCTTAATATCCTCTGCTTCTTTTAGGTCCATATAATTTCTGTCCTCTATTGTGCCCATCTTTGCTTGAAATGTTTCCTTGGTATCTCTAATTTTCTTGAAGAGATCTCTAGTCTTTCCCATTCTATTGTTTTCCTCTATTTCCTTGCATTGATCACTGAGGAAGTCTTTCTTATCTTTCCTTGCTATTCTTTGGAACTCTGCATTCAAATCGGTATATCCCATTTTTGTACTCAAATACCCATTCAAATATACCATAGGATATGGTATATATCCATGTAATTAGTCACTGTTAGTGATTCTACTGAAAAGTATTGATTTATATAAGTTTTAGCATTTGTTACTGCTTATAGAGAGAGAATAATTCCATCTCTTCACAGATAAGCAAAGTGATGTAGAAAGAGGCTCTTTTCTGGGCAGCATAAAACAGCAAATAATTGACAAAACTGTGGCTGGGTATTAGGTCTACTGAACAACAACTGAGTTTTCCGTTTTACACTCTAGTGTGTATCGTATAAAATGATATCAAAATTGTAGCATTTAAAAAGTGTTTCATTATGTTTGTTATATCTACACTGATTAATGTTTCTGATATTTTGATGTAAGCAAAGAAAGGTTGCCTATGAGTTGAGATGGTTCTTAGTTAGGACCATTTGAACAGAACCAGTGCAATTTTGGGCCTTATGCTTTGTGACATGTTTCCTCATCAGTGAATTTACAGAAATCCAAATTAATATGTGTCAGAACAATATCTATTCTCAAGAGATAATATATGCAAAAAGTGAACAAATGGGAAGGGCAATCTTTATTTTATAAAGGATATACCTTTATACTTATCATAAAAAATCAGGGCAGGCTAGCTGAGAGGAGAGAAAAACTCCTTATACCCCCTAATTAGAAAAAAAGTTATAATCAGATATCATCATTGTCAATCACTTTATCTGTCAAAAGGAAGCCTTTCACCTCTAAGTGGAAAAGTAGTGATTGGATTCTCTCTGTAGATGAGCATCTTTTGCCTTCCTTTACTAAGATTGGGATAGGGTCAAATTGAATATCTTCTGGAAGTTTAAGAAAAATTTAATAAAAACATTTTTATAGCAAAGAATCCATCCAGGCAATATATAATTATTGCTTCTTATTAAAGAATAAAGAAGGTTTGCAGGAAAATGTTCTCTAATTTATATCTATATTTATTTTCTATTTATATCTATTTTATCTATTTTCTGTTTATTTTTGTTTTCTATTTATATCTGTTTTTTAGAGTTCATACATTCCTTCATTTCAGAAGAATTTAGTGATATCCCATTATGTTTCAAGCACTCCTCCAGCCTCTAAAAACACATCAAAAAATAAAACAGGAATTCTTTCCCTCCAGAGTTCATATTCTACTAAATATTTCATTCCTTGATTTGCCAAAAGTATCAATTCATTGATTTGTAAATGATCAAATACACGAATTTCCTCTGATCTTTTATTTAAAACTTCTAAAACATGGCTTTGTGTAAACGTTTGCTATAATACTGTTGCATCACTCTCTAAATCTGAGTTAAACCTGTTATTATAGCAGAACCACTATAAGTTACATATACGGAGATTGCGTATTCTTAGAGACACAACAGTTTAATGTGTGCATGCTAAGTCCCATCAGTTGTGTCCAACTCTTTGTGACCCCATGGACTATAGCCAGCCAGTCTCCTCTGCTCCTCTGTCCATTAGATTCTCCAGGCAAGAATACTGGAGTGGGCTGCCATGCTCTCCTCCAGGGGAACTTCCTGACCCAGGGATCAAACTAATGTCTCTTATGTCTCCTGCATTGGCAGGCAGGTTCTTTACCACTGGTGCCACCTGGGAATACCCCAATAATCAAATACTAAGAAATATTTCACATACAGGTTTGTGTCTATACCATTTATATACCTACATATATATCTATATATATCTAGGTAGGTAGATACTAGATATCAGTAAAAGTATAGATATAGAGATAGAGATAGCAATTATCTTGCAAGAAATGGTAATAAAACTACTGATGATTTGTTTATTCAGTGGACCTTTATCTGTCCTCCAATATATACAAGGCATTAGTAAAAGCATTGTGACAGTTTAGGCGGATAAGACTCCTCTGACTTTAAGAAATATAAAGTCTAGTAGATGAGATCAGGCTTATATACTAAGGGTGGGGTCAAGGTATAATACATTAAATGATATATAAATTCTAGAGTTGAGATGAGCCCAGGGGATGGAGGGATTATTGATTATAGTTTAAGGGACTGAGAAAAGCTTAATAATTGAACAGGCTATTTGCCGAGCTTAAACTATCCAAATGCTTCAGTCTAACGCTATTTTATTAGATCTTTACCAGAAGGATCTAAAGTCCTTGAAAGAACTTAGCTCTAATTAAATATATCCAAATCCAGTTTCAGAGTCTTTCACTGGGCCTTGATGTTGAAAGTGAATATTCAATTGAAGGTAACTTTCAGTTCACCTTCTGAAGTCAGTACAAAAAGAAATGAGTTTTTTTCTAATGCTTAGTGACTTCTCCGCCTGCCTCTGAGACGTTTAAAAGGTTTCAGAGAATCAGTAGTCCCACAGTTTTTGTTTTGTTTTGTCTTTTTAATGAACCTGAATAATCTTGGATTAAAAAGAATTGGGTCATTTTTAAAAGGATGTGGAGAAAGAAAAGCACACATGTACACCTGAAAAAATAATTTTTCATGTACTTTTCCCCAGTGTATTTTAAAGGGAGAGTGGAGAAGAGAGCTTACCTTCATCCTCTGCCAAGTACAGTGCTGACAAGCCTGGCTCAGGGATCCACTCACATGCACAGGGTCATCAAATTAGTTGTCCCTGGTTTCAGTTTTCTAGGTTCAAATTAGAATAACATAACCAGGAAGAAATAGAAAATCTTAACAGACCCATCATAAGCACGGAAATTGAAACTGCAATCAGAAATCTTCCAGCAAACAAAAGCCCAGGTCCAGACGGCTTCACAGCTGAATTCTACCAACAATTTAGAGAAGAGCTAACACCTATCCTACTCAAACTCTTCCAGAAAATGGCAGAGGAAGGTAAACTTCCAAACTCGTTCTATGAGGCCACCATCACCCTAATACCAAAACCTGACAAAGATGCCACAAAAAAGAAAACTACAGGCCAATATCACTGATGAACAAAGATGCAAAAATCCTTAACAAAATTCTAGCAATCAGAATCCAACAACACATTAAAAAGATCATACACCATGACTAAGTGGGCTTTATCCCAGGGATGCAAGGATTCTTCAATATCTGCAAATCAATCAATGTAATACACCACATTAACAAATTGAAAAATAAAAGCCATATGATTATCTCAATAGATGCAGAGAAAGCCTTTGACAAAATTCAACATCCGTTTATCATAAAAACTCCCCAGAAAGCAGGAATAGGAGGAACATACCTCGATATAATAAAAGCTATATATGACAAACTCAATGGTGAAAAATTGAAAGCATTTCCCCTAAAGTCAGGAATAAGACAACAGTGCCCACTTTCACCACTACTATTCAACATAGTTTTGGAAGTTTTGGCCACAGCAATCAGAGCAGAAAAGGAAATAAAAGGAATCAAAATTGGAAAAGAAGAAGTAAAACTCTCACTGTTTGCAGACGACATGATCCTCTACATAGAAAACCCTAAAGACTCCACCAGAAAATTACTAGAGCTAATCAATGAATATAGTAAAGTTGCAGGATATAAAATCAACACACAAAAATCCCTTACATTCCTATACACTAATAATGAGAAAATAAAAAAAGAAATTAAAGAAATAATTCCATTCACGATCACAACGAAAAGAATAAAATAGGAATGTATCTACCTAAAAAAACTAAAGACCTATATATATATAAAACTATAAAACAGTGGTGAAATAAATCAAAGAGGACACTAATAGATGGAGAAATATACCATGTTCATGGATTGGAAGAATCAATATAGTGAAAATGAGTATACTACCCAAAGCAATCTATAGATTCAATGCAATCCCTATCAAGCTACCAACGGTATTTTTCACAGAGCTAGAACAAATAATTTCACAATTTGTATGGAAATACAAAAAACCTCGAATAGCCAAAGCTATCTTGAGAAAGAAGAATGGAACTGGAGGAATCAACCTGCCTGACTTCAGGCTCTACTACAAAGCCACAGTCATCAAGACAGAATGGTACTCGCACAAAGACAGAAAGAAATATAGGTCAATGGAACAAAATAGAAAGCCCAGAGATAAGCCCACACACCTATGGACACCTTATCTTTGACAAAGGAGGCAAGAATATACAATGGAGAAAAGACAATCTCTTTAACAAGTGGTGTTGGGAAAACTGGTCAGCCACTTGTAAAAGAATGAAACTAGAACACTTTCTAACACCATACACAAAAATAAACTCAAAATGGATTAAAGATCTAAATGTAAGACCAGAAACTGTAAAACTCTTAGAGGAGAACATAGGCAAAACACTCTCTAACATACATCACAGCAGGATCCTCTATGACCCACCTCCCAGAATATTGGAAATAAAAGCAAAAATAAACAAATGGGACCTAATTAAACTTAAAAGCTTCTGCACAACAAAAGAAACTATAAGCAAGGTGAAAAGACAGCCTTCAGAATTGGAGAAAATAATAGCAAATGAAGCAACTGACAAACAACTAATCTCAAAAGTATACAAGCAACTCCTGCAGTCCAATTCCAGAAAAATAAATGACCCAATCAAAAAATGGGCCAAAGAATTAAATAGACATTTCTACAAAGAAGACATACAGATGGCTAACAAACACATGAAAAGATGCTCAACATCACTCATTATCAGAGAAATGCAAATCAAAACCACAATGAGGTACCATTTCATGCCAGTCAGAATGGCTGCAATCCAAAAGTCTACAAGCAATAAACGTTGGAGGGGATGTGGAGAAAAGGGAACCCTCTTACACTGTTGGTGGGAATGCAAACTAGTACAGCCACTATGGAGAACAGTGTGGAGATTCCTTAAAAAACTGGAAATAGAACTGCCATACGACCCAGAAATCCCACTGCTGGGCATACACACCGAGGAAACCAGAAATGAAAGAGACACGTGTACCCCAATGTTCATCACAGCACGGTTTACAATAGCCAGGACATGGAAGCAACCTAGATGTCCATCAGCAGATGAATGGATAAGCAAGCTGTGGTACATATACACAATGGAGTATTACTCAGCCATTAAAAAGAATACATTTGAATCAGTTCTAATGAGGTGGATGAAACTGGAGCCTATTATACAGAGTGAAGTAAGCCAGAAAGAAAAACACCAATGCAGTATACTAACGCATATATATGGAATTTAGAAAGATGGTAATGATAACCCTGTATGTGAGACAGCAAAAGAGACACAGATGTATAGAACAGTCTTTTGGACTCTGTGGGAAAGGGAGGGTGGGGATGATTTGGGAGCATGGCATTGAAACATGTATAATATCATATAAGAAATGAATCACCAGTCCAGGTTCGATGCAGGATACAGGAAGCTTGGGGCTGGTGTTACTGGGATGACCCAGAGGGATGGTATGGGGAGGGAGGTGGGAGGTGGGTTCAGGATTGGGAACATGTGTACACCCATGGTGGATTCATGTTGATGTATGGCAAAACCAATACAATATTGTAAAGTAATTAGCCTCTAATTAAAATAAATAAATTTAAATTAAAAAATAGAATAACATAAAGCTACTAAGTCATTACTACTCTCCACCATTTTCTTTTCTTTTTTTTTTCTGGATGAGATGTAAAGGCTTATCTTGCCTGATGTTTTCATATGATTAGGTTGAATTTATGTATTTTTGATAAGAATATCACAGAAGGGATGTGTTCTCAGTACATCATATCATTGGGTACAAAACATTAGATGTCATAACTGGTGATGTTAACATTTAAAACATTTTTTTGAAAATTGTGGTTAAAGTCACATCATGTAAAACACACTATTTTAACCATAAAGTTCAATGGCACTAAGTACATTCACATTGCTGTGCAACTCTCACCATAGTCTATCTCCTGAATTTTTTACCTTCCTAAACTGAAACTCTGTCCCCATTCCTGCTCTGCACCCTTCCAACCCTTGGCATCTACCAATGTACTTTCTGATTCTATGAATTTAACTATTCTGGGTATCTCTTATAAGTGGAATCAAAGAGTATTTGTCTGGACCTAATGCATATTGCAATGAATTTTTAAGGTTAACTTAATATATGTCCTACAAACAGATCATACCTTCTTTTTCCATTCCCCTGTTCTATACAGTAGGTTCTCATGAGTTATCTATTGTATGCATAGTAGTCTGTATATGGCAATCCCAATTTCCCAATTTATGCCAGCCCCCTTCCCCCTCTCTTGGTGTTCATATGTTTATTCTATATGTCTGTGTACCTATTTCTGCTTTGCAAATAGGTTCATTTGTACTGTATTTCTAGATTCTACATATATATGTGAATATATGATGTTTATTTTTCTCTTTCTGATTTAGGTGATGCTAACTTTGACTGCTTATTTGATATGGTATATGTCAGGTTCGAAGGCAATGGCACCCCACTCCAGTGCTCTTACCTGGAAAATCCCATGGGCGGAGGAGCCTGGTGGGCTGCAGTCCATGGGGTCGCTAAGAGTCAGGCACGACTGAGTGACTTCACTTTCACTTTTCACTTTCATGCTTTGGAGAAGGGAATGGGAACCCACTCCAGTGTTCTTGCCTGGAGAATCCCAGGGTCGGGGGAGCCTGGTGGGCTGCCATCTATGGGGTCGCACAGAGTCGGACACGATTGAAGCGACTTAGCAGCAGCATGTCACGTTAAAACACTCTAATGTTACTGTTTCTACATTATGTATTATATTAATAACTATCTGGGGAGAGATACTTTGACACTCTACCAATATCCCAGATCTTATTTCTACTCAAAAGGCTGCATAGTAATTTTATCATGTAATCTTGCCATCAGTAATAATTGTTGGAAAGTCTTAGTAGAAATTTTTAGTTTTCTTCATTTTTTATTTTTATAAGGAAGAGCTGTCCCTTCTCTCACGTCTGTTTACTTATCCAATTATTTCTAGTAGTTGCATACATGAGTATTTATATTATGGAAATGGGTTATAATCTAATATTATTATTATTCATCTTTTTGCTCAGATTTGTCCAGGCTGGTCATTGACGCTTTTTCATATAGTTTTCTGTCCCCATCTCTTTCTGAACATTATTTTCCTTTTGAAACCATAAGATTCTCCAGACTAATTTTGTATTTTTTCTTCACTAGACCTGAAATCAATACTTCTCTAGGAATCTCAAATTCTTTTTACTGGAAAGAGCTATATAAACACTAAGATCTGAATGCTTGGTGTGCTCATTGCTGCTGGGGTATCATTGATTATAAAACTTTTCACATACTAAACTTCTATTAAGTGCATGCACATAAAAAACATATTTAGCTTCATTTTTGTATCTAAGTATTTGTATATGTATATTAATAACCATGAGTTCATAATATTTCCACTTACAGTTCAACTCCACAGGTCTTATTCTAAACTTTTTCTTTAACATTTTCTTTCTTTCTCTGACATCAAGAAACTAGGCTCTCATTATCAGCAATTAACTTAATTTTTCAGCCCTATTATATTCATAAATTGACTTCAGAACTCATAACTCATATGCATTTGAGAAACAAATTTACTAAGCATAGTATACTACTTGTCTACTATTCTTTTTATCTTTAGCCTCATATTATTCAAAATACTATTTTCCAGATTTTACCACTAGCTCCACCTTGGGACTTCCCAGGTTGAGTTAGTGGTAAAGAACCTGCCTGCCAAGTGCAGGAGACATAAGAGATGTGGATTCAATCCTTGGGCTGGGAAGATCCCCTGGAGGAGGGCATGGCAACCTATTCCAGTATTCTTGCCTGGAGAATCCCCAAAAACAGTATAGCCTGGCAGGCAACAGTCTGTGTAGTTGTAAAGAGTTGGACATGCCTGAAGTGACTTAGCACATTTTCCATAATTAGTTTTTTTCTTTCCCACTCTCTACATTGTGGTTTGTTATTATTTGTAATAAATTTAGGTTCTTATATCTTGGTTTGTATTTTAATATGTATTTATGTCACATTTTTTAAAAACTTATTTTAAATTTACAAACAGTAAAATTCACTCTTTTGGGCATAAGCTTGAAAAATGCATGGAGTAATATATCCACCAACATAGTCTTGGCACAAAACAGTCACATTGAAGTCTCCCCATACATTCCCTTGTAGTTAAGCACTTTGTTTTCCCCCAATCTATGGCAAGTACTGATCTGTTTTATATCTCACTTATTTGGCTTTTTCCAGGAATTTCATAGAAATAGAAATATGCAATATGCTGACCACTGGTTCTCAATGAAGGAAAATTTTGTTTGCAAGGAATATTTAGCAATGTCCGGAGGTGTTTTTATTGACTATAGTGGAAGTGGTGTTACTGGCCTCTAGCGCATGGAGATCAGTGGCTGTTCAGGGCCTCAGTCGTCTCCAACTCTTTGCGACCCATGGACTGCAGCTCTCCAGGCTTCCCTGTTCTTCACCATCTCCTGAAGTTTGCTCAAACTCATGTTCATTGAGTCAATGATGCCATCCACTCATCTCATCCTCTGTTGCCCTTTCTCCTCCTACCCTCATTTCCTGATCAATTCCTGATCAATTCCTGATCAATTCCTGATCAATACCCTGATTTCCCTGAATCAGAGTCTTTTCCAATAAGTTGGCTCTTCACATCAGATGGCTGAAGTATTAGAGCTTCAGCTTCAGTATCAGTCCTTCCAATGAATATTCAGGACTGACTTCCTTTAGGATTGACTGGTTGATCTCCTTGCAGTCCAAGGGACTCTTAAGAGTCTTCTCCAACACCACAGTTCAAAAGCATCACATCTTTGGCACTCAGCCTTCTTCATGGTCCAACTCTCACATCTGTACATGACAACTGGAAAAACCATAGCTTTGAAAATACGTACCTCTGTCAGAAAAGTAATGTCACTGCTTTTTAATATGCTGTCTAGGTTCATCAATGCTTTTCTTCCAAGGAGCAAGAACCTTTTAATTTCATGGCTATAGTCACCATCCAGAGTGATTTTGAAGCCTAAGAAAATGCAATCTGACACTGTTTCCACTTTTTCCCATCTATTTGCGGTGAAGTGATGGGACTGGATGCCATGATCTTAGTTTTTTGAATTCTGAATTTTAAGCCAGTTTTTTCACTCTCCTCTTTCACCTTCAGCAAGAGGCTCTTTAGTTCCTCTTTGCTTTCTGCCATTAGGGTGGTGTCATCTACATATCTGAGGCTGTTGATATTTCTCCCAGCCATCTTGATTCCAACTTGAGCTTCATTCAGCCCAGCATTTCCCATGATACACTCTGCAAAAAAGTTAAATAAGCAGGGTGACAATATACAGTCTTATTGTACTCTTTTTCCAATTTTGAACCAGCCCATTGTTCCATGTAAGATTCTAATTGTTGCTTCCTAACCTGTATACAGGTTTCTCAGGATGCACGTAAGGTGGTCTGGTATTCCCATCTCTTTAAGAATTTTCCACAGTTTTTTTTTTTTTTTTTTTTTATCCACACAGTCAAAGTCATAGTCAGTGAAGCAGAAGTAAATTGTTTTTCTGGAATTCCCTTGCTTTCTCTATGATCCAAAGGATGTTGGCAATTTGATCTCTGGTTCCTCTGTCTTTTCTAAAGACAGCTTTCTTTTCAAGCTTGTATAGTATATCTGAAAGTTCTCAGTTCATGTATTGTTGAAGCCTACCTTGAAGGATTTTGAGCATTACCTTGCTAACATGGGAAATGAGAGCAATTGTGTGATAGTTTGAACATGCTTTGGCATCACCCTTCTTTGGAATTGGAATGAAAACTGACCTTTTCCAGTCCTGTGGCCACTGCTGTTTCCAAATTTACTGGCAAATTGATTGCAGCACTTTAAGAGCATCAGGATTGCTCCTAAATACTCTACAGTACACAATTACTCAGCCCCAAAATTCAAATTCAATAATGCACAAACTGAGAATCTTTGATGTGGATTTTTTTGGATCTATTTTCTTTCACTTTACAAAGTGTGTTTACGATTCATTCATGTTGTATGAATCAATAGTTTGTTCCTTTTGGTTTTCTTTCTTTTTTTTCCCTTTTGGGTTTCTGATTGGTATTACATTGTGAGTAGTATTTCAAATAGGTTACTTAATCATTCAGTGGGAAGGACATCCTTGTTGTTACCAGTTTTTGGCAGTTATAGATAAAACTGTTAGAAACATTTGCATGCATGTGTTGTGTGGACATAAGTTAAATTTCTCTTTGTTAGAGTAGAATTGTTACTGCTTCAGTCTGTGTCTTTTCATTATTATAACTCTTTAGTGGCACTAAAATATTTAGATTTTTATAGAGTGCACTTATTATGGATCATGCTTTGTTATATCTAAATATTCTTAATCTAAACAAAGCTTATGCATATTTTCCCTGAATTTTTATCTATAATTTTTTAGTTTTATTTTTTAAATTTGTCTGTACTACATTTTAAGTTAACTTTATAAGATTCAAGGCATGAGTTGAAATTCATTTTTGTACATATGGACATCCAATTTTCAAGTTCCAGTTGTTGAAAAGATTATCCTTTCTTTACTGAAATGTCTTTCTCCAAAAATCTGTTAGTATCCATTATATAGTAGTTAAAAAATCAATTGATTACATTTGCATGAGTCAATTTCTAGGTTTTCTATTTTGTTCCATTGATCTATGATTTAGTGAATAGCTTGCTGTCTTAATTAATCTAGTTTTTTAGTAAGCCTTGATATCTGAAAGTATGAGTCATCTAACTTTTTAATTCTTTTTAAAAGTTATTTTGATTATTCTAATTTGTCTTTCCACATAAATTTTAGAATCAGATTGTCGATATATATTTAAAAGAAAAATTCTCATTGGAATTTTGATATTACATTTAATTTCTAGTTTAACTTGTAGAGATCTGAGTTCTTAATGAGTCTTCTATGAATACAGAATAGCTTTTGCTTTATTTTGGTCTTCTTTGATTTATTTCAATAAATACATAATTTTAAGCATATAGAAACCTACATGTGTTTTTTTTTTTTTTAAGTTTCCATGTTACTCTTTCCATACAACTCACTCTTTCCTCCCCTCTCCCCATGTCCATAAGTCTATTCTCTATGTCTATTTCTCCATTGCTGCTCTATAAATAACTTCTTTGGCACCATTTTTCTAGATTCCGTATATATGTATTAGAATATGATATTTATCTTTCTCTTTCTGACTCACTTCACTCTGTATAACAGGTTCTAGGTTCATCCACCTCATCAGAACTAACTCAAAAGCTTCTGAATTCTTTTTCAGGTAGTTTGCCTATTTCCTCTTCATTTATTTGAACTTCTGTGTTTCTAGTTTGTTCCTTCATTTGTGTAGTATTTCTCTGCCTTTTCATTTTTTTTTTTTTTTTTTACTTATTGTGTTTGAGGTCTCCTTTTCCCAGGCTTCAAGGTTGAATTCTTTCTTCCTTTTGGTTTCTGCATTCCTAACGTTGGTCCAGTGGTTTGTGTAAACTTCATATATATATGGTGAGATTTGTGCTGAGTTTTTGTTTGTTTGTTTGCTATTTCTCTGATGGGCAGGGCTGAGTGAGGGGGTAATTCTGTATGCTGTTAATTGGGTTTGTATTTTTGTTTTGCTTGTTGTTTAGATGAGATATCCTGTACAGGGTGCTACTGGTGGTTGAGTGATGGCAGGTCTTGTATTCAAGTGGTTTTCTTTGTGTGAGTCCTCACTATTTGATGCTGCCTAGGGTTAGTTCTCTGGTAGTCTAGGGTCTTGGAGTCAGTGCTCCCACTCCAAAGGATTAGAGCTTGAGCTCTTGAAGGGATGCTCCAACTCTTGGCCATCCTAGAGGGGGTTTGGTCCAGGGGCAGGATCCTCCAGGGTTGGACCATAGCTTGTCTGGAGCAAGATCCTGGAGAAGCACCTCGCCATGTGCAGCAGAGAGTGGGCAGAATATGGAAGCCTGCGTGTGTCTTTAGTAAATATGTAAGTATTTTATTATTTTGGTTCTATTGAAAATGGTGGAGTTTTTGTCTTTAAAATATCTATTACTTATTTCTAGTATGTAGAAATATAGTAACCTTTTATCTTGAAACTTATAAAAATTTACTTATTGGTTCAGAACCTGTAAGGATATCTGGGATTTTATATGGAGATAATCACATTTATGAAGAGAGACATTATAATTTGTTTCTTTTCAACCCCATATCCCTTTAATCTTAACTAAGACTTCCAGTATTATATTTCCTTGTTTCCAATCTTGGCTGAGAACTTTCCATCACCAAAATTATGATGTGTTTAATATGTTTGTGTATGTCCTTTAATAAATTAAGGAAGTTTCCTTCTATTCCTAATATGTGGTTTTATTTTCATGAGTAGATATTGAATTTTTTTCAAATGTTTTTCTACACCTAGTGAACTGATCATGATTTTTATTTTTTAATATGCTGCTAATATTGTTAACTTTATTGATCAGTTCTTGAATCTTGAACCAGCCTTATAGTCTTAGGATAAACTCCCTTTTCTTATAATGTGTTATCCTTTTTATATGTTTTTTGGAATAAATTTGTCAAAATAGTTTGTGAAGAGTTTTACATCCATATTCATGAGAGATCCTGATCTGTGGTTTTATTATAATGTCTCAGTCTAGTTTTAATATTATAATAGTGTTGATCTTATACAATTTGTTGGGAAGTGTTTTACTCTTTAATTTTCTGAAAGATATTGTATGGCATTGGTGCTATTTTCCTTAAAAGTTTCGTAAAGTTTACCACTAAATACCTCTAGTCTTAGGAGGATTTTTTAAAAATAAGTTTTTCATTACAAATTAAATTTCTTTATCATTTGTCTATTGTCTTTTAGTAAGGTTAGATAGATTGTGTCTTTCCTAAAATCAGTCCATTTTAACAAAATTTTCAAATTATGGAAAACCATTTTTAATAGTATTCTCTTACTATCTTTTATTGTGTATGAGTTCTGAAGTGAGGCTTTATTTTTCATTCCTGGTGTTGCTAATTTTGTCTTCATTTTCTTTTCAATTTTGTAAAAAGTTTCATTAATCTTACAAGAGTTTCATCTACTTTATTAATCTTTTCAAAGAACTAACTTTTTGTCTAATTGATCCCTATTATTTTTCTTTTTAAACTTTCATTACATTCTACTTTTATCCTTATGATCTGCTTTTTTCTGATTACTTAGGGTATAAGTGCTTGTCTTTTTCTAGTTCCTAAAGTAGAAGCTCGGAATACTCTTTTGAGATCTTCTTTTTCTTTTTAAAAACAGAAGCACTGAATGCTAAATTTCCTTCTTAGTACTGCTTTAATTACATGCCATAATTTTTAAAAATTTATTCTATTTTAATTGAAGGATAATTGCTTTTTCAGAATTTTGTTGTTTTCTGTCAAACCTGCCAAACCTCAACATGAATCAGCTATAGGTATACATATAATCCCCTCTTTTTTAACTTCCCTCCCATCTTCCACCCCATCTCACCCCTCTAGATTGATACAGAGCCTCTGTTTGAGTTTCCTGAAACATACAGCAAATTCCCATTGGGTATCTATTTTACAGATGGTAATGTAAGTTTCCATGTTACTTTTTCCATACATCTCACCTCTCCTCCCCTCTCCCCATGTCCATAAGTCTATTCACTATGTCTGTTTTGGATGAGATCCTTGCTGGGTACAATAAGCTTGGTTATAGATTTTTCCCTTTCAGTCCTTTAAATATATCCTGCCATTCCCTTATGGCCTGAAGAGTTTCTGCTGAAAGATCAGCTGTTAAACATATGGGGTTTCCCTTGTATGTTACTTGTTGCTTTCCCTTGCTGCTTTCAATATTCCTTCTTTGTGTTTAGTCTTTGTTAGTTTGACTAGTATGTGTCTTGGCATGTTTCTCCTTGGTTTTATCCTGTATGGGACTCTTGATTGACTATTTCCTTTTCCATGTTGGGGAACTTTTCAACCATAATCTCTTCAAAAATTTTCTTGTACTCTTTCTTTTTCTCTTTTTCTTCTGGGACCCCTATAATTTGAATGTTGGTGCATTTGATATTATCCCAGAGGTCTCTGAGACTGTCCTCAGTTCTTTTCATTCTTTTTACTTTATTCTGTTCTTCAGAAGTTATTTCCACCATTTTATCTTCCAGCTCACTGATTCACTATTCTGCTTCAGATATTCTGTTATTGATTCCTTCTGAAGTATTTTTACTTTTAGTAATTGTGCTGTTTGTCTCTGTATGTTTGTTCTTTAATTCTTCTAGGTCTTCGTTATTGATTCTTGCATTTTCTCCATTCTGTTTTCAAGGTTTTTGATCATATTTACTATCATTATTATGAATTCCTTTTTAGGTAATTTGCCTATTTCCTCTTCATTTATTTGGAATTCTGTGTTTCTAACTTGTTCCTTAATTTGTGCAGTATTTCTCTGCCTTTTTATTATTATTTTTTTAAACTTATTGTGTTTGAGGTCTCCTTTTCCCAGGCTTCAAGGTTGAATTCTTTCTTCCTTTTGGTTTCTGCCTTCCTAAGGTTGATGCAGTGGTTTGCGTAAGCTTTATATAGGTTAGATTTGTGCTGAGATTTTTTTTCCCCCTCTGATGGGCAGGGCTGAGTGAGGTGGTAATCCTGCATGCTGATGATTTGGTTTGTATTTTTGTTTTGTTTGTTGTTTAGATGATGTGTCCTGCACAGGCTGCTACTGGCGGTCGGGTGATGTCAGGTCTTGTATTCAAGTGGTCCTTTGTGTGAGTTCTCACTATTTGATACTCCCTGGGGTTAGTTCTCTCATAGTCTAGGGTCTTGGAGTCAGTGCTCCCACTCCAAAGACTCAGGGCTTGATCTCTGGTCAGGAATGATGATTCCATAAGTGATTTGTTATGGCATTAAGTGAGATTAAAGCAAATACCCAAAAAATGAGCAACCAAAGATGAACCCCAGATAATGGCAGTTACAAAATCAAGCAAATAATAATTAAAATAATGGAATATACACATATACATATATACCTATAAGCAAAATAAAAAAGTCCAACAAAAATAAAGTATAATAGTTTGACCTGGTGAACAGAGGAAACCAAAAATTATATCTACCAAGTTAATAACAAGACTAACAAAAGCACAAACTAGAAAACAAAACTAATGCAGGTGCCAAGTGGGGAATAAAGCAATGAAAACAAAACAAATATTTTGAGAAGAAAGGAAAGAAAGAAAAGAAAGAAAGAATAGATATGAAAATTTAAATAGAGGTAGTTGAAGAAAATAAGTATACATTAAAGATTAACTGCAAGAGGGAAAAAACAATAGGAAAAGAAAACAAAGGAATAAATGTTGAAAATATGCTGATAGGTGTAGATATTAAAAATTAAAATTAAAAAAAAGAGAAAAGAAAAAAAATAGGAAGAGAGAGAAAAACAAAAGGAAAGCTCCATAGAACTGCAAAAGCCCAATGGAGAAGCAGAGGTTTATAACAACAATAAAGTGTGATTGAAGACAAAATACAAGAAGCTCAAAAGATTAATTAGATTTTCATAATTCCAATAAAATCGACAGCTACAATGAGGGTTGGGGGGAGAAAAAGAAAAAAAATCCAAAAGAAACTACAAGAACAAGTCAAAACATAAGAATAAAAAATGTTTTTCTTGAGTCACTGCTGTCAGGGTCCTTTCCCTTGCTAGGAGTCACAGTCCACTTCACCTCCCTAGAATGCCCTCCAACACTGTACTCGTCTCTGGACCTGCTGTGGGGGAAGCTCAGATTCTAATCTGGTCCTACTACTTGTGTTCTTGCCTCCAAGGTACAGCTATCAGAACTAATGCATTTTCTTTTGTGGGAGCTCTGAATATCCTTTTACAGGTTTCATAGACACAGAGTCTGACTAGTTGATTGTGTGGATTTAATCTACAGCTATTTCTGCTTTATTGACTATGCCAAAGCCTTTGACTGTGTGGATCACAAAAAACTGCAGACAAATTTGAAAGAGATGGGACTACCAGACCACCTGACCTGCCTCTTGAGAAACCTATATGCAGGTCAGGAAGCAACAGTTAGAACTGGACATGGAACAACAGACTGGTTCCAAGTAGGAAAAGGAGTATGTCAAGGCTGTATATTGTCACCCTGCTTATTTAACTTATATGCAGAGTACATCATGAGAAACGCTGGGCTGGAGGAAGCAGAAGCTGGAATCAAGATTGCCAGAAGAAATATCAATAACTTCAGATATGCAGATGACACTACCCTTATGGCAGAAAGTGAAGAAGAACTAAAGAACCTCTTGTTGAAAGTGAAAGAGGAGAGTGAAAAAAATTGGCTTAAAGCTCAACATTCAGAAAACAAAGATCATGGCATCTGGTCCCATCACTTCATGGCAAATAGACGAGCAAACAGTGGAAACAGTGGCTGACTTTATTTTTTGGGGGGCTGCAAAATCACTGCAGATGGTGTCTATGGCCATGAAATTAAAAGACACTTACTCCTTGAAAGGAAAGTTATGACCAATTTAGACAGCATATTAAAAAGCAGACACATTACTTTGCCAACAAAGGTCTGTCTAGTCAAGGCTCTGGTTTTTCCAGTAGTCATGTATGGATGTGAGAGTTGGACTATAAAGAAAGCTGAGCACCAAAGAATTGATGCTTCTGAATGGTGGTGTTGGAGAAGACTCTTGAGAGTCCCTTGAACTGCAGGGAGATCCAACCAGTCCATCCTAAAGGTGATCAGTTCTGAGTGTTCATTGGAAGGACTGATGTTGAAGCTGAAATCCCAATATTTTGGCCATCTGATGCAAAGAACTGATTTATTTGAAAGGACCCTGATGTTGGGAAAGATTGAATGCAGGAGGAGAAGGGGATGACAGAGGGTGAGATGATTGGATTGCATCACTGACTCGATGAACATGAATTTGAGTGGACTCCAGGAGTTGGTGATGGGCAGAGTGTGTTGCAGTCCACAGGGTCGCAAAGAGTCGGACATGACTGAGCGACTGAACTGAACTGAACTGAATCTACAGCTTGTAGCTGGTGGGAAGGTTTTGAATCTTCTTCGTTAGCCACACTGCCCCTGGGTTTCAATTGCAGTTTTATATCCACCTCTGCATGTGAATCATCCACTCGGGTTTGATCCTGAGGCTACCCTGGAGGACTTGGGATTGCTCCTATTAGGGCCGGGTGTGGAGGTGGTACAGCTTCTTTGGTCGCGGGGGTTCTGTCTGCACCAGGTATTTAGGGGCATTGGCGGCTAGGGCAGCAGGAAGTATAGCGGTCTAGGAGGGTATGGCAACCTGAATTGGTCAATACACTCCAGTATTCTTGTCTGGAGACCCCCCACCCCCTGACAGAGAAGCCTGGCAGGCCACAGTCCACAGGGTCTCAAAGAGTGGGACATGACAGAAGCAACGCACATGCAAGACTTTTTTTTTTTTTTGGCCTGTGGCAGCTCTGTCCCAGTGAGGGCTGAACGTGAAGGTGGCACAGCTTCTTGGGTTGCGGGGACCCTGGCAATGCCAAGCGTTCAGGGACACAGACAGCCTCAGGTCTAGGAGTTATGGTCCTATCAGAGTATTTTTTTAAGCCTCTGGTAGCTGGTGACCAGAAGGCCTCTTTGGCTAGTCTTTCTCCATAGCTCCATCCATTCAGGCACCTAGAAGGCTCCCTTGCCTAGGTTACTTCTCTGTTATTCCACACATCAGGTGCATAGAAGATCCTCCCCACCCCCCGGTTGGGGTCCTACTCTGTAGATCTGCACGTCAGGCACTTAAGGGGCACCCTGGGTGGGGTCCTACTCTTTAATTCGCTGCGTCAGGTGCTTGATGGGCCTGTTTCTCCATTGTTCAGCTGCCAATGCTGGCATGTGGGGAGAAAGAAGCTATGGTGATGGCTTCACCTCCTACGCGTGACTCAGCAGTATCACCTTGCTTCCATGGTTGCCTGGCTTTCCTCCACAGACATTTCCCACCACAGTCTCCTCCCTCACATCCCCTAGGTCTGTCTCTCCACAGTCAACAGCAGCCCTCACACTGGGATTGCTCCACAATCCCTAAGCTCCACCTCCCAGCCACTGCGCCTTCGAGGGAACCTGCATCCCTGTCCAGAGTTCATATGGCGGCAGTGAGGACTGTCTGATTCATTCCATTTAGGTTGACACAGATCAGCTGTTTCACGCTCAGCCTTGAATGTTTCTCCTCTGACTCAGACAATTGCCCGATGTGGGGATCTGACCCGTGCTTCAGTTCCCCAACCCACTGAGGACAGGTCCAGTCTTAGTAACACTCCTGTTTTTCCCATAGTTCCTTCATCCTAACGTGCTTTTGCATGGTTCTATATATTCTTTACTGCTGGTCAGGTACTCCTGTCTGCTCCCAGCTGATGTTCTGCATGCACTTCTGTGTCTGAAGGTGTATTCCTGATGTATCCATGGAGAGAGACATACTCTAAGTCCACCTACTCCTCCACCATTTTATTCTCCCCTCATTCCATAAATTTTTGCTTCATTTTCATTCAGCAAAAAAAATTTTTTTTGTATCTTTTGAGACCTATTTATTGATCCCATGTTATTTGATAGTATATTATTTAATTGTCAAAGTTTAATTTCCAAACATTTGTGGATTTTCCATATATTCTTCTGTAGTGATTTCTAGTTTTCTGTTATGATCCAGTAACATATTTTTTAATGTTTTCTAGTTCTTTAAATCTGTTAATGTCTGTTTTATGGTCCAGAGGGACCCAATAGAATATAATCTACTTTGGTGAATATTCATTGTGTATCTGAAAAAAAAAAAAGTGTACTCTGATATAGGGTGGACTGATCTATAAATATTAATTAGGTCAAGTCAGTGGGTTGTGTTCTTTAGGTGTTCTGCAGTCTTACTAAATATCTACGTACTCGTTCTATCAATTCATAATGAAAGATCATTGCAATCTTCAACTATAAGTGTGAATTTTATTTCTTCTTCTTCTTTATCAGCATTTATTGTATCTATTTTGAAGCTCTGTTGATAGTTACACATATGTTTGGATTTTTGTCTTCTTGGACAATTGCCCAGTTTATCACTCTGTAAGTCCCCTTTAATCTGTAATGAGATTCTTTGTTCAGACATCTATTCTAATGGATGTTAATCTACATTAAACTCTTCAGTATCCTGTTCAACTTGGAGATTTGTACCACTTCTACCACAGCTACTATTTCCCTTCTCTTTTCTGTACCAGCTTGTGAGTTTTCACAGAACTCTCTCCAGTCTCTTCTAGCAGCACTTGCTGAGGGTTATTTAAAAAGAGCTGAAAGAAATGTGGAGAGTCCCATGGACTGCAAGGAGATCCAACCAGTCCATTCTGAAGGAGATCAGCCCTGGGATTTCTTTCGAAGGAATGATGCTAAAGCTGAAATTCCAGTACTTTGGCCACCTCATGCGAAGAGTTGACTCATTGGAAAAGACTCTGATGCTGGGAGGGATTAGGGGCAGGAGGAGAAGGGGACGACAGAGAATAAGATGGCTGGATGGCATCACTGACTCAATGGACATGAGTCTGAGTGAACTCCGGGAGTTGGTGATGGACAGGGAGGCCTGGCGTGCTGCGATTCATGGGGTCGCAAAGAGTCGGACACAACTGAGCAACTGAACTGAACAGAACTGAAAGAAAATGTGAGCTCCTCCTACATCTGCACTTACCATGCTCACCTGCCAGTGTACATACTACCAGTTTATTTTCTTGCTAAGTTCTTATTGTTATCTGATAACTGTTTCAGCTAGGCAAGGGCTCATATTCTGTTTCTCCCTGTAGACAGGTAACTGTTTCTTCCCAGATGTTATGTTAGCTCATTGCCCTGTGAGTTTCTTTGTCATGATTTTAGGAAAGTGTATGGATTTTTTTGTGCATATTTCTTAAGGTAAAAAACATTATTTTCAGTATTTACAGTGGAGTTTAAACTGAAAACTGGAAATCATTTTAAGTTTTAAAATTTTAGTGACTGTGTTATTTAATTTCTAGAACATTTATTTTCCTTAGTTGTATAGATATTTTAAGAATCATATATACTTTAAATATTATTCTTTTATTATGGTGATTCTAATAATCTTTTTCTTATATCTGTTGGCTTTTTCCTTCATGGTAGTTTGTCATCCTGTGTGATCTGTGATTTTGAATATGAACTCATCTCTGGCAAGAGGTCTTTTTCTTTATGCCCAGCTCTCTATGGTACATTGTGGATGACCTAAAGAGCCTTTTTTGTTGTTGTTGTTGTCTGCTCTGAGCAAACTCTGTGGAGAGAATAAATTTAGAAACTAGCCTGGGATTTTTATCATCCATAAGTGAGTTTTGCTACTTCTATTCACAGCCTTTGCCACTTCCATAGACTCCTTAGTTTTCCTTAGCCAGTTAGCAATTTTTCTCGGATAGTTTTTACTGAGGAAAATCTTTTGAGGCTACCAGTTTTATAGAGGGGTCAGACATCCTCTTCCCCAAAATTCTTAGACTATAATTTCTCAGCACTTAAGCTCTGGTCTTAGTTTCAATAGAATGATCTGATATGCTTGTGTTGTCCGGCATGAGCTTAAAATTTCTGTGCTAGCTTATTGGAAATTGTACACACCCAGTTTATGTATCTCCCCAAATTCAATTGACGATGGTGTTCTGCTCAACTGTAATGATGGCCTTCTAGGAAATTTATCTCACAAGAGGTACACGGTTGCTAGTGATATTTATGGCAGTGTCAAAATGACTAGGTTTCACCTGTGGTTAATTAGAAAATTCATGGATGCTGCACTTGGTCATTATGGGCAAAATTGTTCATTATAAGCATTGTGATGAAGAGTGCCTGCTTTATTCCTTGTACAGGGTAATGATTTTTTATATTGTGTCCAGCATTTGTAAGTGTTTATATCAGGTGAGGCAGGCCTTTCCATAGCAGCTTAGTCAACCATATAAATTAACACTCTAGGAACCCACAGATCATCTCTGTGACAATCAATTCAGCATTTGCCAGGAATTGGTGTCAAAATCACTGATCTAAATATTTTTCAAAATAGGCCTTTTGAAAATAGGAAGAAAGATTGCAGGAAAATTAAGGCTCTGAAGTCAAGTTGTCTGGGCTTGAATCCCATTTCTATTGCTCAAAAGTTATGTGAATTTGAATAATTTAAGTCATTTTGTGCTAGTGTTATTCCTCTATTGAGAGGATTAAGTGAAAAAAATGTATAAAATATTAATATTGGTTATCATTTTATTCCTTGCCAATCTCATGCTCTCTATTTATACATATCATGTATATCTGGGGTGTGTGTGTGTGTATATATATATATATATATATATATATATATATATGATCAGTGTGTGTAGTTGACCCTCAAGCAAAGCCAATGTTAATCATGCTGACCCTCTGCACAGTTGAAAATCTGCATATAACTTTATTGTCAGCCCTCCTTACCCATGGCTCTGCATCTGTGAATGAAAAAAACCGCAGATTGTGTAGTACTGTAGTACAGAAATGGGCTTCCTTGGTGACTCAGATGGTAAAGAATCTGCCTGCAATGCAGGTGACCTGAGTTCAATCCTCAGGTCAGGAAGATTCCCTGGAGAAGGGAATGACTACCCACTCTAGTATTCTTATCTAGAGAGTTCCATGGTCAGAGGAGCCTAGTGGGCTACAGTCAATGGGAAAAGAGCTGGATGTGACTGAGTGACTAACAACATAACATGACACAAACTTATTGAAAAAAATCCTTGTATGAGTGGACCTCTGCTGTTCAAAGGTCAACTGTATATATTCCTACTTATGTGTGTGCTTAGTTGCTCAGTCATGTCTGACTCTTTGCAACCCCATGGATTATAACCCACCAGGCTCCTCTGTCCATGGGGATTCTCCAGGCAAGAATACAGAAGTGGGTTGCCACTTCCTACTCCAGGGAATCTTCCCAACCCAGGGACAGAACCCATGTCTTCTGCATCTCCTGCATTGGCAAGTGGGTTCTTTACTACTGAACCACCAGGGAAACCTCGTCTATATCCATATATATATAAATATATATATCAATATCAGTTCCATGGCCTCACTTAAACAAATACTCTTAATCCCCTCCACATGAGATGTTTAAGCTAATTTATAATAGCAAGGAAGTCCCTTATCACCTCATCATCAATCTTCACTTTTAATTTTTCTCTCAACAATGTTTGTCTACCTTTCCAGGTTGACCATCATTTTTTTTTTTTTAGTTGAAAAACTGGTACAAAATATCTGAAGACTTTACATTTACTCTGTTGTCTATTTTACATCACTGACACCAATCTGCTTTCTCCTTCTCTAAGCACTCTTTATTATGATAGAGTTTTCCACTCTTTTTTTTGTGAGGCTTCCAGTGAAAATGATTAAAAAAATTATATGCAGGTAATATAAAATAAGATATAACATGCTTGAGCCTGATTTGATAAAAGAAGCCTTAGAATAGGAGCAAGCCTTCAGATTTATTATCTGGATCTGGATCTTTTACTCCTTATGTGACCTTTGGGAAATCATCAGAATTAACACCTGTCATACAAACAGAAAGGGTTGGTGTTTGAGTTAAATGAGAATTTTCTCAATGTATGCATACACATTGGGTTTCCCTGGTTGCTCAGTGGTAAATAATCTCCTGTTAATGCAAGAAGCATGGGTTCAATCCCTGGGACAGGAAAATTGAACCCACTCCAGTATTCTTGCCTGGGAAAATCCCATGGACAGAGGAGCCTGGCAGGCTACAGGCCATGGGGTCCCAAAGAATTAGACATGACTTAGTGACTAAATAACAACAACAACATGCATAGGCACTAATTTTTTGAGGAGCAAAATATTTTTATTTTGAATTGTATAAAACTATTGAAATATTTCAGTAATAACAAAAGAAATATGCCTAGACTTTCTCCAAATATTAATAAACTTTAATTTGTGTTTTTACGTCAAAGTACTTTGGAGGGAATGATGCTAAAGCTGAAGCTCCAGTACTTTGGCCACCTCATGCAAAGAGCTGACTCATTGGAAAAGACTCTGATGCTGGAAGAGATTGGGGGCAGGAGGAAAAGGGGACAACAGAGGATGAGATGGCTGGATGGCATTACTGACTCGATGGATGTGAGTTTGAGTGAACTCACATTGGTGAGTTGGTGTTGGACAGGGAGGCCTGGTGTGCTGCGATTCATGGGGTCGCAAAGAGTCGGACACGACTGAATGACTGAACTGAACTGAACTGAAAAATAATATAGAAACATTTAAATAGTTTTTTTCTTCTCAATTATGCCATATCATTTTCCCTTTAAAAAAATAAGTTTTTAACTTATATACTTATGTAGAGATATCTAAAACATATATCTTTTTAAATTTTTAATGTTTTTTGAAATATATATACAATACATATCACTCAACATTAAAATTTTGATATATATATTGATATATGCATTGATTAGTTTTCATTAACATAATAGTCTATGAATATGGCAGAGTTTATATATCACTTCACCAACTGATGAAAATAGTTATTACTTTTTCGTAATTACACAGAATTCTTCAATCAATAATCTTTTGTTCAAACGCCCAACCTTACCTATATTTAGCAGTGCAATTAAGAGAAATGAAAGTAAAATGGTCTCTTAATGACAGAGAAACCTGTATCATCTCTACAAATCACCTCTGTTTTGAATACAGCAAATTAAATTGCTCCACATTGTGAGTAGAAAAGTGTCACTTTCTTCTGCCAAATTTTCAAAAATATATCAAAAGGTTTTATATATATATACATCTACTTTGAACAATTGACAACAACTCTATCAAATCACTTGTAGATAATAAACTTATTATTATCACAGTTTAGTTGAATTTATTCATAAGTTAACTCATTAACCTTTATTGGATATCTATTATGTGCTTTTACTGATAACTAAAAATAAATATATCACAGATGTCTTAAGAAGCATGGATTTTTCAGCAATAGAATATGTATTACATGATATGAGAATACAGAGGAAGAAGAGAGAATTTCAGATGAAATTGTTATAGAAATGTTATTGAGAAAGTGATTTGAGTCATACCTTGATATTTGATTTGATGCAGAGAAGAATTAAGTTACCCAATATATCTGAGAACACTGAAAACCCAAATCTATAGACTCTAAAATAGACTGTGCATAGAATTCAGAGAAGAATTTTTAAGTGGTGAATCAGAAGAATGCATCTAGGTTACAGCTTAATGAAAAGCTAAAAATCCTGGGCTTTAATTTTTAGTGACAGGGGATGTCTGGGAGAAAAGAGTATTTGAAGAAGAAAATGATATGATGCAATTAGTATTATAAGAATGTAATTGATAAATTATAATGGTGTTTAATCACAAATATGTTTCTATACAAGATTTTGTGCTTTTGTACTCTATTAGGCTTAGATTCTGGAGAAGGCAATGGCACCCCACTCCAGTACTCTTGCCTGGAAAATCCCATGGATGGAGGAGTCTGGTAGGCTGCAGTCCATGGGGTTGCTAAGAGTTGGACTCGACTGAGCAACTTCACTTTCACTTTTCACTTTCATGCACTGGAGAAGGAAATGGCAACCCACTCCAGTGTTCTTGCCTGGAGAATCCCAGGGACGGGGGAGCCTGGTGGGCTGCCATCTATGGGGTCGCACAGAGTCTGACATGACTGAAGTGAATTAGCAGCAGCAGCAGCAGCAGGCTTAGATTCAGTTTAGGTTAACTATATAATAAATACATTAAAATTTTTTTTTTATTGTAAGATATTTGCTTTACAATATTGTGCTGGTTTTTGCCATACATCAATATGAATCAGCCACAGGTATACATATGTCCCCTCCCTCTGGAACCTCCCTCCCATCTTCCACCCCTCAAGGTTGTCACAGAGCACTGGGCTGAGCTCCCTGTGTCACACTGTAGATTGCATATGTTTCCATGCTACTCGCTCATTGGCCCTGCTCTCTCCCTCCCACACTATGTCCACAAGTGTGTTCTGTATGTCTGTATCTCTACTGCTACCCGGCAAATAGGTTCATCAGTAAAACCTTTCTAGATTCCATACACATGTATTAATATACAATATTTGTCTAACTTACTTCACTCTGTATAATAGTCTCTAGGTTCATCCATCTTATTGGGACTAAGTCAAATGTGCTCTTTTTTAAAGCCAAGTAATATTCCATTTTATATATGTACCTATATATATATATATTTATACATATATATGTATCCTATATACATATATATTCCATTTTATATATGTACAATCTCTGTATACATTCATCTGTCAATGGACAGCTAGGCTGCTTCCATGTCCTAGCTATTGCAAAAAGTGCTGGAACGAATGTTGGGGTATATGCATCTCTTTCAGTTATGGTTTTCTCAGGTATATGCCCAGCAGTGAAATTGCTGGGTCATCAGTTCAGTTCAGTTGCTCAGTCATGTCCAACTCTTTGCAACCCCATGAATCATAGCACACCAGGCCTCCCTGTCCATCACCAACTCCCAGAGTTCACTCAAACTCACGTCCTTCGAGTCGGTGATGCCATCCAGCCATCTCATTCTCTGTTGTCCCCTTTTCCTCCTGCCCCCAATCCCTACCAGCATCAGGGTCTTTTCCAATGAGTCAACTCTTCGCATCAGGTGGCCAAAGTATTGCAGTTTCAGCTTTAGCACCAGTCCTTCCAATGAACACTCAGGATTGATCTCCTTTAGGATGGACTGGTTGGATCTCCTTGCAGTCCAAGGGACTCTCAAGAGTCTTCTCCAACACCACACTTCAAAAGCATCAATTCTTCAGCGCTCAGCTTTCTTCACAGTCCAACTCTCACATCCATACATGACCACTGGAAAAACCATAGCCTTAGACTAGACAGACCTTTTATTGGCAAAGTAATGTCTCTGCTTTTCAATATGCTATCTAGGTTGGTCATAACTTTCCTTCCAAGGAGTAAGCGTCTTTTAATTTCATGGCTGCAATCACCATCTGCAGTGATTTTGGAGCCCCCAAAAATAAAGTCTGACACTGTTTCCACTGTTTCCCCATCTATTTCCCAAGAAGTAATGGGACCAGATGCCATGATCTTTGTTTTCTGAATGCTGAGCTTTAAGCCAACTTTTTCACTCTCCTCTTTCACTTTCAAGAGGCTTTTGAGTTCCTCTTCACTTTCTGCCATAAGGGTGGTGTCATCTGCATATCTGAGGTTATTGATATTTCTCCCGGCAATCTTGATTCCAGCTTCTGCTTCTTCCAGCCCAGCGTTTCTCATGATGTACTCTGCATAGAAGTTAAATAAGCAGGGTGACAATATACAGCCTTGACGTACTCCTTTTCCTATTTGGAACCAGTCTGTTGTTCCATGTCCAATTCTAACTGTTGCTTCCTGACCTGCATATAGTTTCTCAAGAGGCAGGTCAGGTGGTCTGGTATTCATATGGTAGTTCTATTCCTAGTTTTTTTTTTAAAGGAATCTCCATTCTGTTCTCTACAGGGTTGACACAACTGGCAACTGAACTGAACTGATACTGTTTTCCATAGAGGTTGTATCAATTTACATTCCCACCAACCGTGCAAGAATGTTCCCCTTTCTCCACATCCTCTCCAGTATTTATTGTTTGTAGATTTTTTAAATGATGGCCATTCTGACTGGTGTGAGGTGTTACCTCATTGTAGTTTGATCTGCATTTCTCTAATTATGAGTGATGTTGAGCATCTTTTCATGTGTCTGATGTCCATCTTTATGTCTTCTTTGGAGAAATGTCTATTTAGGTCTTATGCCCATTTTTTGATTGGGCTGTTTATTTTTCTGGTATTAAGCTGCTTGTATATTTTGGAGATTAATTCTTTGTCAGTTGTTTTATTTGCAATTATTTTCTCCCATTCTAAAGGTTATTTTTTAATCTGGTTTATTGTTTCCTTTGATGTGCAAAAGCTTTTAAGTTTAATTAAGTCCCATTTGTTTACTTTGATTTTTATTTCCATTACTCTGGGAGGTGGGTCAAAGAGGATCTTGCTGGGATGCATGTCAAAGTGTACTGGCCTATATTTTCCTCTAAGAGCTTTTTAGTTTCTGGCCTTACAGTAAATCTTTAATACATTTTGAGTTTATTTTTCTGTATGGTGCTAGAAAGTATTCTAGTTTCATTCTTTTATACGTAACTGTCCAGTTTTCCCAGCAGCATTTATTGAAGAGGCTGTTTTTCTCTATTGTATACGCTTGTGCCCTTTGTTAAAAATAAGATGCCCATAGGTGTGTGAGTTTATCTCTGGACTTTCTATCTTGTTGTATTTTGAATAAACTAAAGTGTCAAGAACTTGGGAATACTGAAGTTTGCTGCTTTAGATAATCTTAATATATCACTGCAGATGGTGACTACAGCCATGAAATTAAAAGACGCTTACTCCTTGGAAGAAAAGACCAACCTAGATAGCATATTGAAAAGCAGAGACATTACTTTGCCAACAAAGGTCCATCTGGTCAAGGCTATGGTTTTTCCAGTGGTCATGTATGGATGTGAGAGTTGGACTGTGAAGAAAGCTGAGGGCTGAAGAATTGATACTTTTGAACTGTGATGTTGGAGAAGACTCTTGAGAGTCCCTTGGACTGCAAGGAGATCCAACCAGTCCATTCTGAAGAAGATCAGCCCTGGGATTTCTTTAGAAGGAATGATGCTAAAGCTGAAACTCCAGTACTTTGGCCACCTCATGTGAAGAGTTGACTCATTGGAAAAGACTCTGATGCTGGGAGGGATTGGGGGCAGGAGGAGAAGGGAATGACAAAGGATGAGATGGCTGGATGGCATCACTGACTCGATGGACATGAGTCTGAGTGAACTCTGGGAGTTGATGATGGATAGGGAGGCTGGCATGCTGTGATTCATGGGGTCGCAAAGAGTTGGACGTGACTGAGCGACTGAACTGAACTGAACTGAATAAGTCATTTGAAGAAAGAAATGACAACCCAGTCCAGTACTCTTGCCTGGAAACTCCGATGGACAGAGGAGCTTGGTAGGCTGCAGTCCATGGGGCCACTAAGGGTCGGACATGACTAAGTGACTTCACTTTCACTTTTCACTTTCATGCATTGGAGAAGGAAATGGCAACCCATTCCGGTGTTCTTGCATGGAGAATCCCAGGGATGGCAGAGCCTGGCGGGCTGCCATCTATGGTTGCACAGAGTCAGACATGACTGAAGTGACTTAGCAGCAGCAGCAGCAGCAATAAGTCATTTGGAATATGAATTTCTAAAATTTTGCATTTTTATGTTATCAGCACAGCATACCAAATATGGTTTTTAGCTAATATTAGAATCATAATAGTGAGCAACCCTAGAGGGTTATTTAAGAGGCTAAGTATAGGAATTGATAAATTTTGTACAAGTGAAGTCTTTTTGGTGATATTTACACTTTTAAACCTGCCAGGGTGATCTTAATTAAAATGCATGTTGAAAATCCCATGTTTTATAATGTCAGTGTTTTGATAAAGTACATTTCAATGTAATAACATATATTATTCATAAAAAGTCTTTCCCTTCCATTTTGATGGCTTCTAACACTTTAAAGAAATAAACCCTAGCATATGCTTTACAACACAACGTGAGTTTTTTTTTTTTTCTAAGTCATTCAAAAAATCCATTGCTCTTGCTTATTCCATAAGACTGCAAAAGGAAAGAGATGCTGTTTTGTCTCCCTCTTCTTGTCTGTGACTACCATGTAGCCGGATGAAAGTTCTCACTCGTCTAGACGAGTTAGGAGCTTCTAACTTTTCTCCATAATATTCCTATGAAGGAAAAATACCTGTTAATACAGTTTAGAAATTTGTAGTGTACTTAGAAAAGAAACACGAATCTTGGATGAATGAAAAAGTAAAACATAAAAGCAAGGAAGACATGTTACCAGCATTTGGTATCTCTGCTACTTAACCAGAATATATAGAAATAGCATAATAAAGTAGTCCAGTCTTATAGGGTAACCAGCTTAGTTTTAAAACTGAAAGTCTCAGAATGTCCCTCATTCCTGGGCAAAGTAGGATAATTAGTCATTCTAGAATTGCTGGCAAATTTTTTTTAATGTTAAATATAAGAAGAGTTTATATATAAAACCTTGGCAGCCCAGTGGTTAAGACTCTGTGCTTCCACTACAGAGGGCGCAGAGATTTGATCCCTGGTGGAGAACTAAAATTCCACGTTTCTCATCATGGCAAAAAAAAAAAAAAAGAGAGAGAGAGAGAATATATATTTGATCTTTTTTTCTTTGAAACTCATAGAAATCCCTATCAAGATTACTCACTTGTAAGTGTGAATGTTTCCATCATCAATTAAGAGAATGCTTATCAAAATGGGCACGTATGGTGAATTTTGAAGTCCCACTGTATTAAAAGGACATAGGAATTGAGTTGAATATTTAATAGGTTCTCAAAGTTAAACTTGTAACTTTTATTTCTTTATATTCATGTAATACCTAGCAATAGATGATTGTAGAATATTTTGGATTGATAGAAAGGAGAGATATTATGAGAATAGGCCTAACTTTAAGGTGGGCATCAAGGTGACTGGCAAACATGCATAATTTCCCATAAAATAACATTGGGGAGCAAGATTTTCAGAGACAGATTATATTGCTAGACATTTTTTTCATATTTTAATGAATAATATTTAGAAAGTAGGAAGGCAAATATTTAGTAAATTTCTTATTTCTCTCACTTTCTACAAGACAAAAAGAGAAGAAGATATCTTTATCCAAAAGACACCTTGAAAAAGGACTTGCAACCTTAAAAAAGCCTTTTGAATATTTCCTAAACAATTCTTCTGACTTAATTTAGGTGAAGAAAATGTCTAAAGATGCTTTTGTGCCAAATATGAGAGATATGCTGCCTGTTTCTAATCATCAAAGGCAATTTGCAGAAAGTTAGCCCACTATCCCAATTAAATACGAATTTTACTCAGTGGTTTAAGCCACATTACAACTACCATAAAACAATTTGAAAATGTTATTACTTATGTCAAAATTAGAAAAGCATCAAATTAAAAGAAAAGCAATATCCTTCCACACTAAAACATAACAGATACATCATTTATTTCCTAAAACTACATTCTTTTTTTCAATTAACATTCTTCTCAATACATAGAATATAGATTAAACCATGATGCTCGGCTTTAGTTTTGTCTCATTCTCAAATCATTGTAATGACTTAGGACTTTTATCATCTTGCCCCATTTCTACCATCATTAATTTATATGAGGTATTTGCCAGCTAAGGCACAAATGTCGCTAAAACAATGGATTTCCCCCCTTCTAGCTCTCCCTCCAATATATATCACATTAAATGGTAAACCTAATCTCGCTAAAATTTATCATGCAATATCTGAAAAACATATGTGGATCTTTCCTTCCTTCCATACAACTTAAGACTCTGCCTAATCTCCATCTTTGTTCTTTTTACTTTTCAGGACAAAATCACAGTCCAGGAAGGTTAATTTTTACATCTACCCTAATTCATTTTTTTTTCTAACTCCCTTTACTTCCAAACTTATTTTCTTCCTATATACAGAATAGAAATAAGTTAATTTACTGCTTAAACTCTAGGATGTTCTCCTCATCCAAATTTACCCTCATAGTCAAGTCCTGTCACTTAAAATATATAATTAGACTCTGAGACAAAAGATTTTTATTCTCTAGTTGTTTTAATGTTTGTAATCTGTTCCACCCCACCCCCAAATGAGAAATTCTATACCTTAAATACATAGAAGTTAACTTTTATATTGTTTGTCACCATTTGCATACTTAGAGCCCTTCCAGGCATGTAATATGTAAGTCAGTAGTATACTTACTGCTTTAATGACTGAAATATAGTTTCCAATCATAGATAAGAGTATGGTGTTCAGGGAAAACATGAATTTTCTGTTAGAGACTCTAGAATAAAGTGAAGTACAATGTTTAGAACTAAGACAAGATACTAAATGTTCATACTTATTATTCACCACTGAAGAACTTTAGGATAAATTTTGTTGTGTTTCCTGGATTTTATATGTTGGGTTTCCTTCTGAGACTTCAGAAAGGGTCACTTGATTATTGATCTGTCTTCTAAGTTTAGAAATGACAAGTAATAATTTTAAAAGATAAAGCTATAAGGAGTGTCAGAAATCAAGCAGTGTAAGTGTAACATCGGAGAAGGCAATGGCACCCCACTCCAGTACTCTTGCCTGCAAAATCCCATGGACGGAGGAACCTGGTGGGCTGTAGCCCATGGGGTTGCTGGGGGTCGGACACGACTGAGCGACTTCACTTTCACTTTTCACTTTCATGCATTGGAGAAGGAAATGGCAACCCACTCCAGTGTTCTTGCCTGGAGAATCCCAGGGACAGGGGAGCCTGGTGGGCTGCCGTCTGTGGGGTCACACAGAGTTGGACATGACTGAAGCGACTTAGCAGCAGCAGCAGCAGCAAGTATAACATGGTATTTGGAATTTTCAAATTAGACAAAATATAAAATGTGTACAAATTAATTTTTAAGACTATGTAGCAAAAATTGTTTTTAATATGAAAAATTGTAAGGCAAACAAAATTTGAAAACAACCCCACAGTTACTACACACATAAAATATGTGAAATACTCATAATTAATTAAGAAAAAGTTAAATAACTGAAAGGAAAGTGAATTATAACAGCATATCATAAAAAATAAAAAATACTGTAGGTAAATTATGGAAATAAGTCATGAAAAGAATATAACAAATCTATTTGTGACACTCTGGAAAACACATCTCCATTTATTTTGAAATATATGTATATAGATGTGTGTGTGTGTACACATGCATGCAAACAGAAACTTTCTGAGAAGACACATAAACTATTATCCCAGTTCTACTCTAGGAATTTGAACCAGATGACTGAGATGGGAGGAAAATTAACTTTGTAGTATATATATATATATATATATATACTTAATCTTTATAATTTTTGCTGTACAAATACATTATTTTATAAGTACAAACTGTTTGACCTATTATGCATCTATAAGCTATGTGTCTACTTAGAAATTATATATCCATAAACTAATTTCATGTATTTATGAACCTTATATATTGAATGTTATATATGTGTGAATATGGGTGTACACATACCTATATGTGTATGTGTATGACTATATACACACACATTGTACAAGTGTACACATACATGTATCAGTTCAGTTCAGTTCAATCGCTCAGTCGTGTCTGACTCTTTGCAACCCCCATGGACTGCAGCACATCAGGCTTCCCCGTCCATCACCAACTCCCAGAGCTTACTCAAACTCATGTCCATTGAGTCAGTGATGCCATCCAGCCATCTCATCCTCTGTCGTCCCCTTCTCCTCCCGCCTTCAATCTTGCCCAGCATCAGGGTCTTTTCCAATGAGTCAGTTCTTCACATCATGTGGCCAAAGTGTTGGCGTTTAAGCTTCAGCATATGCATGTATGCTTGCTTTTTATAAAGGTTATAAATGGATATTTATTTACAGTATATATATATATATATATATATATACACACATTAATATGTATACAGAAAAGTCTGTAAAGTGGAAAAATATTTAGTGTTTGTGATTCTAACTTAACCAGTGAAAGATTGAAGAGGTTTTGACTTACCCATGTTAATTTTGACAGCATATTAAAACAAGCTGAGATTAGAATCTATATAAGTCAGTGTAGGGTTACTTCCACATTTTTCTCTATAAATACCTATTTTTATTTATATAATGTGACTTTAGATTTACTTTCTCACTTTCCCTTTTGTAATCATTGTATCAATGAAATTTTTGTGTGATATTTTTCCTTTTAAAAAAAATGTTTATTTTTGGCTGTGCTGGGCCTTTTTTGCTGTGCAAAGTTTCTATAGTTGCGTTGAGTGAGAGCTACTCTCTAGGTGCAATGTGTGGGCTTCTCATTGCGGTGGCTTCTCTTAATGTGGAGCATGGGCCCTAGGTGCCTGGGCTTCAGTAGTTATGCCTTCCCGGCTCTAGAGTACAGGCTCAGTAGTTGTGGTGCATGGCTTTAGTTGCTCTGCACCATATGGGATCTTCCCAGACCAAGAATTGAACCTGTGTTTCCTGCATTGGCAGGTAGGTTCTTTGTCATTGAGCCACCAGGGAAACCTGATTTTTTTTTTTAATATTTCCAATTCATTACATTTCATCTCTAATTGAATTTAGTTTTTAAATTCTTATTTCTCATCAATTGTTCATGTCCATTACCTTCCACAAAAGTGAGGTTTTAAGGCAGTTTTTTCTTTGGTCTTATTCTGCTTTGATAAAGTTCTAAAGTCAGCAAGATAACTTTGCATTTTTATCACTTTTATCAATTTTCTTCCCAGGTGTACTCCCACTTTGGCTGGTTTTTATTGGCACCAATGTGGATTATTATATTGAAAATTTGCATGAAAATATTAGAAATACTATTTTCTAGGATTCCCTCTGGAAAACATTAAAGGTAGCCTAGCCATTTCTTAATATCAGTTTACTTACATGGAAATTGCATGAGAGGTTTCAATTGACTTATATAGCTTAAGAATTTATTAAGGGAGCCAAGGATAGATATTATGGAAGTAAATGACTAAATGTTATATATATTTGTAAGAAGGTGTTGGCATGGCAAACCTAAATCACAAACATTTCAATATTGCTGAGGTAATTTTTTCCCAAGTTTCAGGAATGTACATATGGGTGTGGTAAAATACAGATGACTACACATTTTTGGCTTTTTCTCTCATTAAGCAGTGAGGACTGGTTCCCTTTCTTATATCTAGAATGCTCTTACCACTTCTTTGGCCAATAGAAGGCTGTAGGCTTCCAGGATTCTGGGCCTCCCAAGGTTAGGTCTTAGAGTCACAGTATTCACCCTGGCCTTTTGGGATTTGCTTGAGGTGGACAGAGGGAAGAAACCACCACCCACCAGGTAAGAAGCCTGACTAGCTGAGACTACTGTACTATGAAGAAGCCCATGCTGTAAAGAGGCTCAAGCTACATATGTGAAGGTGTCACATGAGGACAGAGTGAATGCCTTGTCCCAGATATTTTAGAAGACCGACTTACACATCAGACATCTCTCCATGTGAGTGTAGAGACCATACTGAACATTTCATTCCTAAAATATGTGAAGCTGACTGGGAACAAGAAAGCCAAATGTTAGTCAGAATTGAGGCCCTATATATGAAAAGGTAGTCCAGAGGAAAAACTGGTAATGCCTTTGTTCAGAAAGCATTCAGAGATCTGAGACACCCATAGGGAAATGTCTCCTGAAACTGGGAAAAATAACTATTATATTGGTGATTATTTCACACACGTAACTGGACAGGAAACAGTGAAGATGAATATCTTTTGTTGTTCAGTCACTCTGTTGTGTCTGACTCTTTGAGACTCCACAGAAGGCAATGGCACCCCACTCCAGTACTCTTGCCTGGAAAATCCCATGGATGGAGGAGCCTGGTAGGCTGCGGTCCATGGGGTCGCTATGAGTCGGACACGACTGAGCGACTTCACTTTCACTTTTCACTTTCATGCATTGGAGAAGGAAATGGCAACCCACTCCAGTCTTCTTGCCTGGAGAATCCCAGGGATGGTGGAGCCTGATGGGCTGCCGTCTCTGGGGTTGCACAGATTCCGACACGACTGAAGCGACTTGGCAGCAGCAGCAGCAGAATGTAGCACTCCAGGCTTCTCTGGCCTTCAGTATCTCTCAGAGTTGTCTTAAACTCATGTCCATGGAGTCAGTGATGCCATCAATTCTCATTCTCCATTGCTCCTTCTCCTCCTGCCCTCAATCTTTCCCAGAATTAGGGTCTTTTTCAATGAGTTGGCTTTTTGCGTCAGATGGTCAAAGTATTGGAGCTTCAGCATCAGTCCTTCCAATGAATATTCAGGGTTGATTTCCTTTACGATTGACTGGTTTGATCTCCTTGTAGTCTGAGGGACTCTCAAGAGACGTCTCTGGCACCACAGTTTAAAAGCACCAGTTCTTCAGTACTCAGCCTTCTTTATGATCCAACTCTCACATCTGTACTCCACTAGACAATCCATAGCTTTGACTATACAGACTTTTGTTGGCAAAGCGATGTCTCTTTTTAATGTGCCTTTTAAGGTGCTGTCTAGGTTTGTCATAGCTTTTCTTCCAAGGAGCAAGAGTCTTTTACTTTCATGGCTTCAGTCACCATCCAGAGTGATTTTGGAGCCACCAAAAATATAGACTGTCACTCTTTCCATGTTTTTCCCATCTATTTGCATGAAGTGATGGGACTGGATGCCTTGATCTTAGTTTTCTGAATGCTGTGTTTTAAGCCATCATTTCCCACTCTCCTTTTTCACCATCAAGAGGCTCTTTAGTTCTTCTTCCCTTTCTACCATTTGGGTGATCTCCTCTGCGTATCTGAGGTTTACTGATATTTCTCCCTGCAATCTTGATTCCAGCTTCAGCTTCATCCAGCCCAGTATTTCTCATGATGTACTCTGCATATAATTTAAATAAGCAGGGTGACAATATACAGCATATATTCCTTTCCCAATTTTGAACCTGTCCATTGTTCCATGTCTGGTTCTAACTGCTTCTCCTTGACCTGTATACAGGTTTCTCAGGAGGCAAATAAGGTAGACTGGTATTCCCATCTCTTAAAAAATTTTCCACAGTTTGTTGTGATCCACACAGTCAAAGGCTTTGGCATAGTCAAGAAAGCAGAAATAGATGTTTTTCTGAAATTCCTTGTCCTTTTCTATGATTCAACTAATGTTGACAATTTGATCTCTGGTTTTTATGCCTTTTCTAAATTCAGCTTGAACATCTGGAAGTTCTCAGTTCACGTATTGGTGAAGCCTAGCTTGAAGGATTTTGAGCATTACCTTGCTAGCATGGGAAAGGAGTGCAATTGTGTGGTAGTTTGAACATTCTTTGGTATTTTCCTTCTTTGGGATTGAAATGAAAACTGACCTTTTCCCATCCTGTGGCCATTCCTGAGTTCTCCAAATTTGCTGGCATGTTGAGTGTAGCACTTTAACAGCATCATCTTTTAGTATCTGAAATAGCTCAGCTGGAATTCCATCACCTCTAGTAGCTTTATTCATAATCTTTAGATTTTATTGGATAGGAAACCAATAGTTATTCACTGATAGTGTCAAATATAGTTTCTTTATGAAATTTTGAAAAGCTTTAAAGCTCTGTACATGACTTTTCATAAATCATCTGAGTTTTTTTCTAGTTATGTGTGCAAAGTGAAATTCACCATAGAAAATTATTCAGTTGTCTCTTTAAATATTACTGCACTGTTAGGGTGGGAGATAGCAAAATTTAAAGAAAATGTAAAGAGAAATAATGCATTTTAAAAATTCATTCATGTCATGAATAGTTACCTGTCCTAGGCTTCTGAAAAGCTATTTGTTTTAATTTATCTTTAATTGGAAGATAATTCCTTAACTGAGGAGCTATTTAAACCACCACTTCAGCACTATCACTCTGAGAAAAAAAGCAGGAATATTACTATTAGCAAATATCCTCTATTGGATGTCATCGTTGGATGTTTCATAATGTTAATAACATTCAACGTGGAGAATAACATCAACTGAGGATGGGAAAAAGATTTAATATTTTCAGTTGATCTGGTGGCTCATATTTCAAAGAATTCACTTGAAAAAAAGGAGACCTGGGTTCTATCCCTGGTTCCAGAAGATCCCCTTGAAAAGGGAATGGCGACCCACTCCAGTATTCTTGCCTGGAGAATTCCGTGGACAGAGGAGCCTGGTGGGCTACAATCAATGGGGTCACAAAGAGTTGTGCATGACTGAATGACTAACACTTTCCCAGTTAAATTAAGTTACTGTTAAGCAAACTAAGACTCAATTTTACATGTCTACATGTATGTGATGAAGAAGTATTGAACACTATTGCTGTCTCTATAACTGGAAACCAAGATACAAGATAATTTTGGTTATTTGGTTAAATTATCAATGTATGATCCATGGTGTGTAGACTAGAAAAGGCTCATCAAGATCAGAGGGCAGGGCATCAGCACTTGTGGAACACTCTTAGTTGTAAGTTCTAAAGCAGATTTTTCCTTCTCAAAACGTGCTAGCATCTATATGCAGGTTTACAGAAACTTAGTTCCTCAGAACTGATGACAAACAGCATTACCTGTGAGATTTTGTTCAGTGTGGATGAAAGCTCTGAAAACAGTGAATATTATCAACTCACAGATAATGATTGTGTGTCCTTTCAGAGTACTGTGTGAAGACATGTACAGTGACTAAAGTTTATTTGTTTTGAAGGAAAAATATTCTCATAATTTCTGAGCTGAAAATAGGCTTTAAAAGAATCTTGATGCCATCTTCAACTGACATACTAGTGGGTCTTAGTGATGTATTTTGAATCGTGAAGAGTCTGATTTACTTCTTCAGAGAAAAACTACTGGAATTTGTTTGTTAAATATATCAGTATTTTAAAGATAGAGTTTGACTGTATTATAATCCGTTTGTATATTGCACTGTCTTTTAAAATATTTGCAATAAAGTTTCTGAAGAGCGAAGAAAGTAATTCTGATTAAGGTTTAACTCCTACCACTCAATTATTGTTTTTTGCCCCTCAGAAACTTTATTATTCATATTTTAAAATCACATTTGAATTATATACCATAGAATATGAAAAAATAATTTTCCAGGCCAAATTCTCCCTAATTTAATATGCTCATCAAATTAGTGTATACAGAGGACAAGTTTTCTTCAATGAGAAAGCACTGTGCTATTCTCAGGCATTTTTTTTTTTTAATAATGATGCCCAGAAATATGACAAAGCCACCAAATGTTTATGCTGAATTATTGAGGGTTAATGTTTTCTAACTTAATAGAAAAAATACAAAAAACAAAACCCATCAGGTGTGGACATTCACTTATAGCTATTTGCCATTAAACTGAATATAGGAGTCATGATGAAAAATGTGCAATTTATCCAACATTTTTTTAAAATTTTATTTTATTTAACTTTACAATATTGTATTTGTTTTGCCATATATCAAAATGAATCTGCCACAGGTATACATGTGTTCCAACATTTATGTGAGACCACTTTTGTTATTACCATTACTAGTGACTATTATAATTTTGAATATATTTTTATCTTTTAAAAATGGAGATTTTTGTGTTAAATTTTTTGTTTTGTATGTTCATTAAATGTCCAGTGGATGTTTAAAATCTGAGAAACAATCTTCTGTTAGCCTCCTTCATGACACTATCATGATGGCACACCAGAATGCCTCTTCTCTCAGCATGGATACTTGTTGGAGAATTCTTTTTAACAGGTTTTACTCATGCACCAAAAGTTATTCGAATGTCCCTTCACCCTTTTGCTCTTTCCTGACCACATTTATCAAGAGATTCATGACTGTGTAGAACATTAATGCTTGTATCGATTTCTGGTTTTTAAGGTCAGTTTAGTAAAACAGTGAGTGCTTATTAGGGACAAGCTATGTATAACAAGCCTTCTTTTTGCAGTTATTTTTATACATAAAAACAGAAAAAGCAGGCATGCTAGGAATTTGTTTAAAAAAAAAAAAAAAGGAAGGAGGAGAGTGTGTCATTCAGGGTTTGTTCCAGATGCAGAGGCCCTGGGTGTGATACAGGCGTGTGTGTGCTCAGTTGCTCCATTGTGTCAGACTCTTTGTGGCCACATGGACTGTAGCCCATCAAACTCCTCTGTCCATGGGATTCTCCAGGCAAGGATATTGGAGTGGGTTGCCATTTCCTTCTCCAAGGGATCTTCCCTGACCCAGGGATTGAATCTGTGTCTCTATGTCTCTTGCATTGGCAGGCAGATTCTCCACCACTAGCACCACCTGGGAAGATGCGTGATTTATTACAGGGACCTGACCTTACACAATCACAATTATTGGTTAAACTTATTGGTTAAACATGCATCTGCTTCTGAAACTTGGCCTGAAGTCCACAAGGCAGCCATTTTGAAAGAAATTATGAGTGTGATGCAGGTCTATTATTATTTCAAAGCCCTGTACAAAGAAGTCTTGCTATATTCTATCTATAATTTTGGATAAGAAACAACAGCAGGCTTCTATTTTGAGGTTAAAAACATTATGACTATAGTAAATAATCAATTAAAGAAAATTTTAGGTAAGGAAAAAAAAGTCAGTGGACTCAGCAGGTCTTTACACTCATGCCAATACTTCTTTCCTGTTCCTACCATTCTAACTATGAGTACAAATGGGCTCAGGAAGTAGGAAACCCTATGTAATGGCATGACTTACAATACCAACATGGAATCCATTCATTGTTGTTCTTCCTTTTTAGGGACTAGCTCTGAAACTACAAGTTACAGACAGTAGAGGAGGGAAATGATTCATAGAAGGAAGAGAGAGAATGACAGCACGAGCAAAAGTAGGAGGTAAGAAGTTTCAATAAAGAGTTTATGTAGTTGCTGGCTAATAATGTGGATTAGGTAGTGGGTTATGTGAATGAGTCTTCATAAGATTCAGAGTTGGAGGGCACAAAGGTATTTGTCTTTTTCTTTTTTCTTTAATGATCTCTAAGATAGGGACTTGGAACAACAGACTGGTTCCAAATAGGAAAAAAGGCTGTATATTGTCACCCTACTTATTTAACTTCTATGCAGAGTACATCATGAGAAATGCTGGGCTGGAAGAAGCACAAGCTGGAATCAAGATTGCCAGGAGAAATATCAATAACCTAAGACATGCAGATGAAACCACCCTTATGGTAGAAAGTGAAGAGGAACTAAAAAGCCTCTTGATGAAAGTGAAAGTGGAGAGTGAAAAAGTTGGCTTAAAGCTCAACATTCAGAAAGTGAAGATCATGGCATCTGGTCCCATCACTTCATGGCAAATAGATGGGGAAACAGTGGAAACAGTGTCAGACTTTATTTTCTGGGGCTCCAAAATCACTGCAGATGGTGATTGCAGCCATGAAATTAAAAGATGCTTACTCCTTGGGAGGAAAGTTATGACCAACCTAGATGGCATATTCAAAAGCAGAGACATTACTTTGCCAACAGAGGTCTGTCTAGTCAAGGCTATGGTTTTTCCAGTGGTCATGTATGGATGTGAGAGTTGGACTGTGAAGAAAGCTGAGTGCTAAAGATTTGATGCTTTTGAAGTGTGGTGTTGGAGAAGACTCTTGAGAGTCCCTGGGACTGCAAGGAGATCCAACCAGTCCATTCTAAAGGAGATTGGTCCTGGGTGTTCACTGGAAGGACTGATGCTAAAGCTGAAACTCCAATACTTTGGCCACCTGATGCGAAGAGTTGACTCATTGGAAAAGACTCTGATGCTGGGAGGGATTGGGGGCAGGAGGAGAAGGGGACGACAGAGGATGAGATGGCTGGATGGCATCACTGACTTGATGGACATGAGTTTGAGTGAACTCCGGGAGTTGGTGATGGACAGGGAGGCCTGGCATGCTGCAATTCATGGGGTCACAAAGAGTTGGACATGACTGAGTGACTGAACTGAATTGAAGGTAGGTGTGACTAAGAGAAGGATGAGAAATTCAAAGAGCCCTTGAGTATAGACAAGTAGGCATGGAGTGCCCACCCCAAGTTTGTAGACTATTTCACAAGATTTTGGAGAAAGACTGAACATCTTGACAAATCCATGTAAGAACAATCATGAGAGTAGGGCTTTCCTGGTAGTTCAGATGGTAAAGAATCTGCCTGCTATTCAGGAGACCTGTATTTGATGCCTGGGTCAGGACGATAGATCCCCTGGAAAAGGGAATGGCAACCCACTCCATTTCTTGCCCAGAGAATCCCATGGACAGAGGAGCCTCGTGGGCTACAGTCCATAAGGTCAGAAAGAGTTGGATATGACTGAATGGCTAACACACACACACACAGTAATATACAAAGCAGTGACCTATACATTAACAAAGGACCTTCCCCCATTCCATTTTCTCTACACTGCATAGTCCCCTACAACCTGAGGAAGAATGAAAAAAGTATTGGAAATCCTGAATTAGCAAATCTTAAATTTTAAATTCTTGGGTTTATTTAACATTGACTAAGCTTTTGTTTTCTGCCTTTTGGCATAACATAGCTGCTGAGTAGGGATCCTACAAATATGAGCCCCACATATGCATCTGGCATTGTTTGTTTATTCACTGGGGATATGTCAGTGAACAAAGTAAAAATTATTTTTTCAGAGAAATGAAGATAATATATACATGGTAATGTACAGAAATATAAAAAACACATAAAAGAATATAAAGAGAAAATCAGAAATTTTTATACATTTATATTTAGAGAAATATTTAGTGATTATGGTTTTAATGTATAAAGATACTATAGAAAGATAGTTATATTTATGTATATAAACTACAGTCCTACATGCTTTCATTTTATAATATTAACTTATACTAGTTGTTCAAAAGACATATAGAAAGTGAAAGTGTTAGTTGCTCAGTCTTGTTTGACTCTTTTGTGAGCCTATGGACTGTAACCCACCAGGCTCTTCTGTCCATGGAATTTTACAGGCAAGAATACTGGAGTAAGTTGCTGTCCCTTCTCCAGGGGATCTTCCTGACCCCGGGACTGAACCACGGGTCTCCTGCATTGCAGGCAGATTCTTTACCATCTGAGCCATCTGCCCTAAAACACATATACCAACAAAAGTACAAAAATACCAACATAATTTTGAATGCTGTTAAATTACTGAGGAGAAAGAGTTTATGAAGAAATGCATCATGGTTAGGTCAGTGATATCTGACATAGATCTATAGGGCAGGAAGGATTTAAGCAGGCATAGAAGGGAGGGGATGAGTTGTGTCATTCAGTGATGAAGATACATAAGGCCAAAAAAAAAAAAAAAAAAAGAATTCAAAGCATGTGATTTCACTGGAGTAGAGGACTTATGAAGGGAATTAGCATGAAAAAAACATGTTGGAAGTGATTTGAAAGGATCTGAATGTGAGTGGAATGAGACTTTTGAGTTTCATTGTTTTCCCTAGCTTGGATGTATATATCTTTCAGGGCTTCCCAGACGGCACTAGTTGTAAAGAACCCACCTGCCAATGCAGGAGACAAAATGAGATCAGGGTTCAGTCTGTGGGTTGGGAAGATCCCTAGGTGGAAGAAACGGCAACCCACTCCAGTATTCTTGCCTGGATAATCCCATGGACAGAGGAGCCTGGTGGGCTACAGTCCATGGGGTCACTAAGAGTCAAACACAACTGAAGTGACTTAGTGCATGCATATATCTTTCCATGAGTTTCTGGTGGGCTTTCTGAAAAACTATTGGAATTTACGCACATTTTAATAGACTGATTTATTTTGTTGGACTGATGTCCAACACAATCACCATATCAAGTTACAGAAAATACTTTTCTACCATTTCTAAATGAACATAAATAACGTTTAAGTATGACAATTTTATACAGCCTAATTCTATAGGTAGAAGACTACTGAAAAATTATATCAGCTAATTAAATAGTATATTTCCAATGTATCTACCCTATATTAGACATGAGTATAATAAAAATGTATAATAAAAACATCTTACTTATAAGCCAAAATATAAATGTTATTTAAGGATATATAAGGATTTATTTTTAATAAACAAGTATATATATAATAGCTGCAATGGCAGAATTGTGTTTTAGGAAATACCATAAAATTTTTAGGACTAAATCAACCTGGGCTTCTCAACTTGTGTTTTAACCACTTGAGTCCTATATTTCTTATCTATAAAATGGGGATAATAATGTCTGATTCTTTATCATTTGAAATGCTAGACATCAAAATATCTTTCTCCCTTAGCTCAGATACTTCTGTTCTTGTGATTTATTTGTCATTAATTCTTTGATACGGCAAACACTCAAGTTCAGTTTTAAAAATAGTTCCTTATGCTTGAAGGCAGAAAGTTGATTTAAATAACTTGTAGATCATATGATTTCACTTTAAAATTGTAAAATAGTTACATTAAAATGTATGATTCCCATTTTACTTTCATCATACATCTTTTTGCCCCAAGGTATCACGGTGGACTATTATTCAAACTTGAAGACAATTTTAGGAAACACTGGCAAAATTTACAGAGTTGTTTTTCTATATTTGAAAGATAAGAAGAAGCAACTCTTCCTTTTAATAAATTATTTTTTAGAATTCTAGAATTTTACTCTTATGGAAATGACTCTCCCAAAACTGTGAGATCACCTACAGAAATAAGATTTATGTGCTTTTGGTCTTTCTACAGAAAATTAAAATTTAAAATTTTGTTTGGAACAATAACAACAAACATTTATTGAATTAAAAAAATTAGCAAACAACTATGTTTCTGTTGGATAGGTAATAGAGATGAAATAGGCTCTGATTTACTAATGGTCATTCAAGTGTCTATATTTGTAGAAAAAATGTAGACACTATTCTATTAAAACTAGAATTTTCTAATTTTCTAACACAGCAATTATTGATTTATCTACTTCACATTGTAAAAATAGGTGTAAGTGATCAACAATTGGTGGATCAAATTATTCAAGTTCTAAAATATAGGAAACCTTGTAATTTATAAAGATACATTATTGAAAGCTTAATTGCCTTTACTTGGATTTATCACAAAAGCTTTGATTTATTGAAGGCAATATTGGCTTTCTTTTGTCAATAATTGGTAATAAAATGATGAATGGTTGATTTTACACACATCTTCAAGTCAAAAACATAATTGTCTTACTGATCTTAAAATGAATGGCACAATAATTACTATTATAATTATTACAGATACTCTCTTATGATTGAATTTTATAGCATCATAGTTATAAATGTGATTGATATTGAAATATGAAATTATAGTTACGAAGTTATGACAGTAATTTTCTTTTCCTTACTATTACTGTTAAGCCATAACATTGTCATTAAGCTTGGCATTAATGAATGAATGTAATCATCTTTAAAAGAAGAAAAAAAAATAGTATGAATTATATAGTCCTCAGTGTTGGACTCTAAAGAGTTAGTTGTCATTGTTTTGTTTTAGTGGAAATACTACACATTTCTTCCTAAATCCAGTCTTCACACAGAACAGCTAATAAAATCATGTAATTCCCCTACCTCAAATTCCTTGATGGTTTCTCATTACCCTTTCATTATGATCTCTAAACCTCATATGATTTGTCCCTGACTCACTGAATTCTCCCTTCTCTGTCTCACTAAGCTCTAGCCACGATGCCCTCTCTCTTCTTCTTTGCACATGCCAATCTTGTCTTTCAGCTTTGGTACTTAGCATTCCTCCTCCCCCAGATTTTTGCTTGGTTGGCTCTGTTGTATTGTTTAGGTCCAATTTATGTCTCCCCCAACTCCAGTGCAAAATAGATGCCTCACCTTCCAGTCACTAACATGCCACTCAATTTTATTTTTGTACTTAGCTTTATCTGAAATTATCTGTTTTCTTTTGTTTGTTTGTTTACTTGGTTTCCCAGTAGGATGTACATTTTATGAGAAGAGGTACCATTTCTGTCTTGTCACCACTCTATTCCCAAAGCCTAAAAAAGAGAAGATAATTAATATGTGGATTCAGTTCACTTCAGTTCAGTCGCTCAATCATGTCCAACTCCTTGCGACCCCATGAATTGCAGCTTGCCAGGTCTCCCTGTCCATCACCAACTCCCAGAGTTCACTGAAACTCACGTCCATCAAGTCCGTGATGCCATCCAGCCATCTCATCCTCTGTTGTCCCCTTCTCCTCCTGCCCCCAATCCCTCCCAGCATTAGAATCTTTTCCAATGAGTCAACTCTTCGCATGAGGTGGCCAAAGTACTGGAGTTTCAGCTTCAGCATCAGTCCTTCCAAAGAACATCCAGGACCGATCTCCTTTAGAATGGACTGGTTGGATCTCCTTGCAGTTCCAGGGACTCTAAAGAGTCTTCTCCAACATCACACTTCAAAAGCATCAATTCTTCAGTGCTCAGCTTTCTTCACAGTCCAACTCTCACATCCATACATGACCACTGGAAAAACCATAGCCTTGACTAGACAGACCTTTGTTGGCAAAGTAATGTCTCTGCTTTTGAATATGCTATCTAGGTTGGTCATAACTTTCCTTCCAAGGAGTAAGCACCTTTTAATTTCATGGCTGCAGTCACCATCTGCAGTGATTTTGGAGCCCCAAAAAATAAAGTCTGACACTGTTTCCACTGTTTCCCCATCTATTTCCCATGAAGTGATGGGACCAGATGCCATGATCTTCATTTTCTGAATGTTGAGCTTTAAGCCAACTTTTTCACTCTCCACTTTCACTTTCATCAAGAGGCTCTTTAGTTCCTCTTCACTTTCTACCATAAGGGTGGTGTCATCTGCATATATGAGGTTATTGATATTTCTCCTGGCAATCTTGATTCCAGCTTGTGCTTCTTCCAGCCCAGCATTTCTCATGATGTACTCTGCATTATTTAAATAAGCAGGGTGACAATATACAGCCTTCATGTACTTCTTTTCCTATTTGGAACCAGTCTGTTGTTCCATGTCCAGTTCTAACTGTTGCTTCCTGACCTGCATATAGGTTTCTCAAAAGGCAGATCAGGTGGTCTGGTATTCCCATCTCTTTCAGAATTTTCCACAGTTTATTGTGTTCCACACAGTCAAAAGCTTTGGCATAGTCAATAAAGCAGAAATAGATGTTTTTCTGGAACTCTCTTGCTTTTTCCATGATCTACAGAATGTTGGCAATTTGATCTCTGGTTCCTCTGCCTTTTCTAAAACCAGCTTGAACATCTTGAAGTTCACAGTTCACGTATTGCTGAAGCCTGGCTTGGAGAATTTTGAGTATTACTTTACTAGCGTGTGAGATGAAAGCAATTATGCGGTAGTTTGAGAATTCTTTGGCATTGCCTTTCTTTAGGATTGGAATGAAAACTGACCTTTTCCAGTCCTGTGGCCACTGCTGAGTTTTCCAAATTTGCTGGCATATTGAGTGCAGTACTTTTGGAAATCAATCAAGATCTATTATTTTAAGAAAGTGATACTAAAAGTAGGGATCGCACTGCTTGCTATTCTAAGGCAATAAAGAGGTAAGGATGGTCGAAAGGAAAGTTTGCTTTATTTTGGAGGCCAGCAACCTGGTGGGGATGAGGGCTGGAGAAAGGTGCAGAGGCAGACTCCTGTCCAAAGGCCTACTCCCTCAACACTGACAATCAGTAGGCAAGAGCTTTTATAGAGAAAGGGAGGCACCTACATTCAGAAACAGCACAGTCTGCTCTGACAGTCATCTTGAAATTGACCTTGCAGTGGTCTGATCAGGATCATCTTGTTTATGTACATTTAGTCTTCAGTCAAGGGTCAGTTTGCTTCCATTTCTTTGAGTCCAATTCTCAGAATTGTGGCAGCTTATGTCTTCTTGGCAACAGTCTGGTCATCACGTAGTTAACTTCTTCCACTTGTTGGGGATTTCAATATCTATAAGATACTGAAAGATACATAAAACAGCTCAAAAGGAGAGGATTCAGAGTAGTACCTATAGCTTTTGAAGAGGTATTAAAAGTCCTTGACTTTGTTTAATGACTAAATTATTAATATTTGGTCTCATTTGACTGTTTTCCTTTGTTTCTGCATTTTTTTCACTTATCTGATTAAACTCATTCTTTGGCTAAAGGTTTTCTGCAGACAAAATACAGGCTGAGGTCTTGGGGTCAAGGACAATAGGACTGTGCTCCATTTCAAAAGGACACATCAGCAGAGTGACCGTTTTGACTTGAGGTTGACCAGTGAAATGAAACCATTTGCTTCATTCACTTTTGGAGTGATTCTCATTAGCTTTGCATGCTAAGTCACTTCAGTCATGTCCAATTGTGTGTGACCCTATGGACTGTAGCCCACCAGGCTCCTCTCTCCATGGGATTCTCCAGGCAAGAATACTGGATTGGATTGCCATGCCCTCCTCCAGGGGATCTTCCCGACTCAAGGATCAAACCCATGTTTCTCACATCTCCTGCCTTGGCAGGCATGTTCTTTATCACTAGAGCCACCTGGGAAGCCCTAGCTTTAGTCAAGTAGTAGTCAAATTAGTTGCATGTCATTTTTAGGGTACTGTGTTTAAGAAAAAAGAAGAAACTTTAAATAAATTCAGCTCTCTCCAACATAGATTTCTAAAGTCACATCAACTTGAGGAAAGAAAAGTGAAGTTTGTTTGTTTTTTTTAATATAATTGCTTTAAAATGTTGTCTTAGATTCTGCTGTACAACAAAGTAAATCAGTCATCAGTTCAGTTCAGTTCAGTCACTCACTCAGTCGTGTGCGACTCTTTGCGACTCCATGAATCACAGCACACCAGGCCTCCTTGTCCATCACCAACTCCTGGATTTCACTCAAACTCGATGACTCATGTCCATCAAGTCGGTGATGCCATCAAGCCATCTCATCCTCTGTCATCCCCTTCTCCTCCTGCCCCCAATCCCTCCCAGCATCAGAGTCTTTTCCAATGAGTCAACTCTTCGCATTAGGTGGCCAAAGTACTGGAGTTTCAGCTTCAGCATCATTTCTTCCAATGAACACCCAGGACTGATCTCCTTTAGAATGGACTGGTTGGATCTCCTTGCAGTCCAAGGGACTCTCAAGAGTCTTCTCCAATGCCACAGTTCAAAAGCATCAATTTTCGGTGCTCAGCTTTCTTCACAGTCCATATGCATACATATATCCCCTCCTTCTTCGACCTCCTTCCTCCTTAGTTATCACAGAGAACTTTGCTGAGCTTCCTCTGCTTTACAACAGCATACACTACCAGAAAAGTGAAGTATTTCAGGCATGTTGCATATATATATGAACATACTCTTTCAGCTGCCCTGTGGCATGTGTTATTTTCCTTCTTTCTGGGACTCCCCACATTGCACTGCCCTTCAAACAGCTTTGCAGTACTTTCTGCCATGTGCTGAAGCTGTCGCTGCTGCTGCCAAGTCATTCATTGCCAGCTCTGTATGCAGAGAGTGGTTCTGCCAAGTCACAGTTGTGCATGTCTGATGCATCACCATCACGTCCCCTAGAGCCCTGCAAAGGCCAAAACATGCAGCTTTCTTCACGGACAATGGGCGAATACCCTCTGTCCCTCCTTTGGGTGCTTCTGTTAGCTAAGTTCCCATACCAAGTTCACAGCTGTTTGGGTTCAGAGCATCTTTCTTAATTGGGTTTGGTTTTGATAATGGTTTCCATTTTTTTAATTTGTTAGCCTTTTCCTTTGTTTGCTGATACTGAGTCTCTCCAAAGAATTCAAGAGTAAATCCTTTAGGACTTTTTCAGATAACACAGTAACTTGAGGGAGGTAGGTGTGATACTTGGAATCCTGTCTCCTCTATGAGAAATTGTACTAAGTCAGATTTGTCTGTTGTTTGTTTTCCTTCCTTTGACCCTCATCCAGTTACACCCCAGGCAGACCTAACCATCCCAGAACTCTGATGTCAGCAGTTTTTAAAGTACAACCAGACAATTGTGACTCTTGAGATAAAGACTGCCTGATTTCAAGTTGAGAGTCCTGCTATATACAAATGGCTTGTTTTGAAAAAACAGTGAAATTCTGTTTTTGACTCACTGAAATCCACTTAAATACCTTTGTTATATGTCAAAATTCATAAATATAATTTATTTAGGTGAGTCTTCTGCCCTCAGGGCTGTTTGGAGACATTCAATCAGTGAATAAATTACTAAATTAAGATTGTTATTAATACCATCAAAGAAATATACAAAGTACATCATTGTTTCATTTTGCTTTAAAATGGATGTTATTTAAAAGTGAAGATATGAAATTTCTCAATGGCACCTCACTCCAGTCCCCTGCCTGGAAAATCCCATGGATGGAGGAGCCTGGTAGGCTGCAGTCCATGGGGTCGCTAAGAGTCGGACATGACTGAGTGACTTCACTTTCACTTTTCACTTTCATGCATTGGAGAAGGAAATGGCAACCCACTCCAGTATTCTTGCCTGAAGAATCCCAAGGATGGGGGAGCCTGGTGGGCCACCGTCTATGGGGTCGCACAGAGTTGGACACGACTGAAGCGACTTAGCAGTACCAGCAGCAGAATTAAGATACATTGGACTTGTCACACGGATTTGAACTTCACTCACAGCTATATAATAAGGCTTTCTTTTTATAAATCACAGGCTCCCTTGAGACTCAAATAAAAGAGAGTTTTAAATTTTCTATTTTTAAAGAATAATGTAAATGTTAGTTGTTGTCCATCCTTATCTTGTGGGCCAGAAATTAGAGTTTTCATTTTATAGAGGTACTGCAAGAGATCCACAGAGATTTCCTAGAGCGCTCTGGTGAGGATTCTGGGGCAATGGAGGAATCACATGGGAAAAGAATGCTACTGTTATTTTGTGTTATACGATACTGAATACGAGCAGCAAGGAAGCAAGGTCCCGGCAGTCTCAGTAGCAAGATGAGGGTAGTATACTTGCTATTCACAGACAAAACAGATTCCCTACCATCAAAGAGCTTACAGTTGAGTATAACTAATTGGAAAAGCATATGTTGTAGATCACTTTGGGAATAGCTGAATAACTTATAAGGATATAGAATTAAACCTATTAACAAAGAAAATCATTGAGGGATATTATGGTCCCTAAACCAGTCGTTCCTTGCCGTGTGATTCAGGCCAAGTCATGGCCCCATCCAAATGTAGAGTTTCCCAAAGTTTATAAATTGAACTATCACAATTATCTGGACTTCCCTGGTGGTTCAGATGGTAAAGAATATTCCTGCAATGCAGGAGACCTAGGTTTGATCCCTGGGTTATGAAGACCCTCTAGAGAATGGGATGGCAACCCACTCCAGTATTCTTGCCTAGAGAATCCCATGGACAGGCTCTAACACATCACAACTAACCATCTCAGCAGGATCTTACCATCTTGTGGAAAGCAAGAAAGTATAAAGAAAGAAACCATTGATATTTTTCTGTACAAAGAATTTCCTCTGTGCAGGAAATTTGCTGTACCTAATTTGCTATTCAAATTAGGTCCTAAGCAACTCACTGGTGTCCAACTATGAAAGCTTCTGGGACCGATATTTTGCAAATCATTGGGAAAATGCATCTCATCCTTTCTAATGTCACCTTTTTCTCCTAGAGTGAAGATTCTTAAAAGCTGAAGGAAGAGTTACCCCGGGGGCACTAGACAAAGTCTGGAGATATTTTGGATTGTTATAACTGGGGAGATGGTGTGTGTGTGTGTGTTGCAGGGAGTGGGAGGGGTTTCTAGTATCCAGTGGGTAGAGGCCAGCTATGCTGGTAAACATGCTGACAATTCATAGGACAGCCCCTCAAAACAAAAAACAATTTGGCCTAAAATGCTAATAATAAGGCTGAGAAATCTTTGAAAGTTTACTTAATAGCAGAAGTCCCCGGCCATTAGTGGAGGATGGAAAAGAATGAAAGGAAGTTATTTATGCAGATGACTGGTCACATATAACCATTCTCGCTTTAAAAATACTGAGAGAAGAATGGTAAACATCAAGTTATCTGTCTGAAATCATCTCCAAATCTACTTTGATATTAATCTCAGTATACTGAGTATCAGGCCTTTGTAAATATGAATATGATTCCTTTGATAAATGTAAAGCACCCAGCAAGTACAACAATAGATTATTTTCCTTCCACAATAACCATGAATGTTCATTAGCTTTATTTTAAAGAGTGAACTCTTTATTTTATTTATTTTGGGCTGTTCTGGGTCTTCATTGCTGCGTGGGCTTTGCTCTAGCTGTAGTGAGTGGGGGCTACTCTCTAGCTGTGCACAGGCTTCTCATTGTGTGGTTTCTTTTATTGTGGAGCACAGGCTCTGGGGCACAGTAGGCTCCAGTAGCTGCAGCTCCTAGGCTCTACAGCACAAGCTCGTGTGGTCCATGGGTTTAGTTGCTGCACAGCATGCGGGATCTTCCCGGGCCAGTGTTTATACCCTGTGTCTCGTGAACTGGCAGGTGGATTCTTTACCACTGAGCCACCAGGGAAACCCAAAGTCCATTAACTCTTAACTTCAATATAAGTTTAGATGATAGAAGACCCAAATGTATTTTAATTTATAAGACTTGACCCTTGCCTTTCTTCAAACTATTCCTTCTGTGATACAGTTATATAGTTATTTACAAGTTCAACTTCAGTGGCTGCTCATCCCTTCATAATTATAAATTAAATGATACAAGCTTATGTGAATATTATTGTTTAAATTCCATTGGTAATTAAAATGTTATGTAAAGATTAATTTTTTCCTCAAATTGCTATAGCATGTTAGCTCAAGGAAATGATTGTATGACATCTCTTTTTTATTCTTGTCACTAGGAACCAAAATAAACATGAAAATATTCACGCTTACAAGTTTGTTTTCAATTAATGTAAATGACCATATGAAAGTTTAAAAAAAAAAACAAAAAAAAAAACCCTAAAAATAAAATGCTAGTTATTTTGTGATTTATCTTTTTAATTTAGTTTCATTTATCAGAAATAAATGAGTTCAGGATGAGAATTAATTTATTTCCCTCTTTACTTTTTCTTTTTTTTTTTTTACAAAGTTCCAAATCAGCTTCATTATTTAGGAGTTTTTACATATTTGTTCTTTATTCGCCAAGATAATAATTTAATTTCTTTAATTTGCCTCTGATTATTCTTTCTATTTTTCAACAAATCATAGGTAGACAAATATCAAGTTGTTTTTCTGACAAATCAAACTTTGATATATTTTCAATGGGATATTTGTTTAATATTTAAACACTTATATTTTAAATCTTTCCAGTAGATTTTCTATTATGTTTCTACTATCACTTAAAAAAAAAAAAGTGTTGTCAGTAAAGTTTTTTTCTGGAGAGTGAGGAACCCAAGGAATCCCCAAATATTTCAGGGGTTCATACATTTAAATTTATATATAGGAAAGAGATCCATAAAAGGACAAGATAACTCATAGATTTCAGTAGATGGAAAGCTACACACTTTAAGCCACATCAAGCTAGATCACTTGGTTGATTAGACACATTTTCTATCTTCTATAGAATTATAGGTGAGAGTCTTGCTAAGCTTTCTACCAGCGCATGATAATTTTTTTTCTTCTAGTTTCTAACAAGATTCTCCTCACTCTTCACTGACAGCCTCCTTAAAGTCCAAATTTTATAAATAATGCTTTCAAGCCTCTTTAAGTGTTTACTAACATTAGTCTCAAAGTTCACAGCCTTATTCTAAAGCAGTGTTCATATTATGAGTGTTTGTGATGATAACACCACAGTTCTTAGCAAAGTCTATGTTAGTTCTTTATTGTTATGTAACAAATTATCCCCAAACTCAGCATCTTTAAACAACAAATATTAATTACCTCACACTCTCTGTGGGTAAGAGATTTAGGAGTACCTTAGCTGGGAAGTAGGATTCCAGAGTCTCTTATGAAGTTGCTATCAAAATAATGCCTTGGCTGCCATCATCTGAAAGTCAACTGGTGATGGGTGATCCAAGTCCAAAGTGGCTCACTAGCCCACATTGGTAAATGTGCTCATGTCTTTGCTATGTGGGCCTCTCCATGAGTTGCCTGAATTTCCACATGACATGGCAGCTGACTACTCTTAGAGGGGGTGACCTGAAAAGGGACCAAGAAGGACCTACAACAGAAGTTGTGGTCTTTACTATTCTAACCTGGGAACTGGCACACCATCACTATGCCCTATTGGTCATCCTGACCAACCCTGATGATTGTGGGAGGAGTTTGCACAAGAGTAGGAATACATGAAGCAGGAAATTTGTAGGCCAACTTGAAAGCCAACTTCCACATACTCCTTGCAGGCTGTGTGCCCCTCTGTCCCTGACCCTGGGGGAACCACTGGTTTGCTTTTTATCACTATAAACTAGTTTGCACATGGTAACATTTTTTTCTAAAAATGAATATGCATTCTTTTGTGTTTGGCTCCAGTCATTTGGCATAATTTTGATATTTATTACATTGATGACTGTTATCAATCATTTGAGTTTTCACAAGTATTCAACATTTACTTATTCTTTGACATTTGGATTTTTGCAAGGCTTTGCATATTATGAACATTGTATATTATGAAAGTTCCTGTAAATATCTGTGTCCACAATTTTATGTAGACATATGATTTTATTTCTTTTGGACAAGTGTGCATGATGGAGTCCTATGGTAGGTGCATAATTAACTTAAAAAAACTTTCAAACTTTTCCAAAATGTTGTACCATTGTACAGAGATATTTGAGTGCCAATTGTTCCACATCCTTGACAGCATGTGGTATTTGTATGTCTCTTAAGGTTAGTCATCCTAATGTCTATATAATGGTATCATGTTTTGACTTAAATCTGCATTTCCCTGTCAGTTGAGCATGCTGAACATATTTTCATTTGCTTAATTGCTATTTGTATAACTTATTTGATGAACAAGGCATGGTATTAAAATCCTCTGCACTTTGTAAGACTGTTTTATAAATTATGAATGAAAGTTCCATGTAAGAAATGGTATTGCAAATATTTGCTCTCATTCTGTGATTTTCTTTTAATTTTCTTAAAGACTTTCAAGAAAAATATTTCACATTTTAATAAACACCAATTTTTCAATATTTTATTTTATGCTTTTTAACAAATTGGTCCATACTCTAAGGCTCTGAAGATTTTGTCTTAAGTTTTCTTGTCAAAAAGTTTTATAGTCTTAACTTTTACATTTAGGTATATTCTCTTTTTTGAGTGAATTCTGTGTATATTTTAATGTCAGTGGTTTTTTTTTTTTTCAATACAGATACCTATTGTCCTATCAAAAAGTTTTAAGATATCCTGAAAAAAGTTTGCCTTAAAATCCTACTTAAGAATCATTTGACCATATATTTTTAACATCTTCTGTATTCTGTATTGTCCAGTTAAGCTATATAATCTTCATTATGCTAATACCACAAAGCCTTGACTATCATATACCTTTATATTATTTTAAATTACTGTAAGTCATCAAAACTTAATTTTCTTTAATAAAATTGGTTAGACTTTTCTGGATCTTTTTCATCTCAATATGAATTTTATAATAAGCTTATGAAGTTCTTTCAGAAAATTGATTGGAATTTGGAGGGTGGTGGTGTGATTGCTTTCAATCTATATATCTGTTTGGAGAGAAATAATACATAAATAATATTGTTTTCTGCTTAATGAAATAGTATCTCTCTTCATTTATTTAGGTCTTTAATATCTCTCAGCAATATATTTTAGATTTTAGTGGAGATGACTTGTATACATTTTCTGAAATTTTAGGTTTTTTTTTTTTAATACTATTGCAAATGAAGTTTTTACAGTTTAATTACCATTTGTCTGCTGTTAGTATACAAAATACAAGTGATTTTTAAAAATTATTTTTATTTGTTTATTTTTGGCTGTGCTGGCTCTTCACTGCTGTGCAGACTTTCTCCAGTTGCAGCGAGCATGGACTTCTCACTGCAGTGGCTTCTCCTGTTGCAGAGCACGGGCACTAGAGCACATGGGCTTTCGTAGTTGCCGTTCCCTGGCTCTGGAGCACAGGCTCCACAGTGGTGGTGCATGAGCTTAGGTGCTCCCCAGCATGTGGGATCTTCCCGGATCAGGGTTGGAACCCATGTCTCCTGCATTGTCAGGCGGATTCTTTACCACTGAACCATGAGGGAAGCCCACAAGTGTTTTTTTTTTGTTTTTGTTTTTTTTTTAAGCTTAGCAATGCCCCTATATTCGTCTGGGTTCTCGAGAGAAACAGGCCCAGTAGAAGATTCATGTATAGATACGTAGATTTATTGTAATTGGCTCACGTAGTATACTTGAGAAATCCCACATCCATCATCCTCAAATTGGGGACCAGGAAAATGGCATAAGTTCTAGCTCAAGTTTCAGTGTAAATGTCAGAGAACAAAGAAAGAATGCTGATGGTGTAAGTTCCAGTCTGAAGACAGAAGACTGATGCCCTAGCTTGACTGTCAGGCAGAGAGAATAAATATTCCTTTCTTCATCTCTCTGTTCTATTTCAGACCCTCATTAGAACGTGATGCCCATCAACATTGGGGAAGCAATCTGCTTTACTCAGTCTATACCTTCTAATGTAAATCTCATCTGGAAACATCTTCACAGACACACTTGGAAATAATGTCTAGCCAAGTATCTGGGCACCCCATGATCTAGTCAAGTTGACATATACAATTTACCTTCACAGCTACATTCAATCCTTAGTTTAGTCATTATTTTATTAATATAATCCTTAGTATTGCTATGGTCAACACTCATGCCAAGCAAAAAAAAACACCTGGAAACTCAAACATTGTTGGTCCTTTCTTCCAAATTTGGGCCATTTGACATAGTCTGCTTTGATTTGTTCAGTTCCTAAACCTCAAATAGTTGTGTGTATGTGTTTTCTTTGTATTTTATCATGAATTGTAGCTGCTAGCTGTAGCAGGCTTTTCATAAGGTCACATTCTACTATTCTAGAAGCAGGGTGCTACTATTGCTTAGTATTTTACCTTCAAACTGATAACACATTCCTGGAAGACATTAAAATGAAAATTATGAGGTTGGACGACATTCTCTGCTTTTCAGTAGTAAGAGTTAAATGGGGACTCAATACAACTATATTTTGAAAATCATATCTAATATAAGTTATATGATCTCCCAAGATGCTTTCAAGAGAGTGGCTGAGTGCATTTGAAGAGAGACTTGAGAGGTTCAATTTGGTTTTGTGTCATGATATACAAGGAATGTGTATGCAAGGAATGGAAGAAGAAAGAAATAGAGTCAGCTTACTGGTGAGAAAAATTATATAAGAATATTGGCAGAGAACGCTTCAAGGATATAGACAATTAGGTCCTTGGTTTAGATGTGTGTAGGGTGACAGCAAATTTGGAAAACTCTGCAGTGGCCACAGGACTGGAAAAGGTCAGTTTTCATTCCAATCTCAAAGAAAGGCAATGCCAAAAAATGCTCAAACTACCACACAATTGCACTCATCTCACATGCTAGTAAAGTAATGCTCAAAATTCTCCAAGCCAGGCTTCAGCAATACGTGAACTGTGAACTTCCTGATATTCAAGCTGGTTTTAGAAAAGGCAGAGGAGCCAGAGATCAAATTGCCAACATCTGCTGGATCATGGAAAAAGGACGAGAGTTCCAGAAAAACATCTATTTCTGCTTTATTGACTATGCCAAAGCCTTTGACTGTGTGGATCACAATAAACTGTGGAAAATTCTGAAAGAGATAGGAATACCAGGCCACCTGACCTACCTCTTGAGAAATCTGTATGCAAGTCAGGAAGCAACAGTTAGAACTGGACATGGTACAACAGACTTGTTCTATTTGCTGTCCAAATAGGAAAAGGAGTGCATCAAGGCTGTATACTGTCACCCTGCTTATTTAACTTATATGCAGAGTACATCATGAGAAACGCTGGACTGGAAGAAGCACAAGCTGAAATCAAGATTGCCAGGAGAAATATCAATAACCTCAGATATGCAGATGACACCACCTTTATGGCAGAAAGTGAAGAGGAACTAAAAAGCCTCTTGATGAAAGTGAAAGAGGAGAGTGAAAATGTTGGTTTAAAGCTCAACATTCAGAAAATGAAGATCATGGCATCTGGTCCCATCACTTCATGGGAAATAGATGGGGAAACAGTGGAAACAGTGTCACACTTTATTTTTCTGGGCTCCAAAATCACTGCAGATGGTGACTGCAGCCATGAAATTAAAAGACGCTTACTCCTTGGAAGGAAAGTTATGACCAACCTAGATAGCATATTCAAAAGCAGAGACATTACTTTGCCAACAAAGGTCTGGCTAGTCAAGGCTATGGTTTTTCCTGTGGTCATGTATGGATGTGAGAGTTGGACTGTGAAGAAGGCTGAGCGCTGAAGAATTGATGCTTTTGAACTGTGGTGTTGGAGAAGACTCTTGAGAGTCCCTTGGACTGCAAGGAGATCCAACCAGTCCATTCTGAAGGAGTTCAGCCCTGGGATTTCTTTGGAAGGAATGATGCTAAAGCTGAAACTCCAGTACTTTGGCCACCTCATGCAAAGAATTGACTCATTGGAAAAGACTCTGATGCTGGGAGGGATTGGGGGCAGGAGGAGAAGGGGACGACAGAGGATGAGATGGCTGGATGGCATCACTGAGTCGATGGACGTGAGTCTGAGTGAACTCCGGGAGTTGGTGATGGACAAGGGAGGCCTGGCGCACTGCGATTCATGGGGTCGCAAAGAGTTGGACACGACTGAGCAACTGAACTAACTAACTAACTAGGGTGACAATGATAATGTGGAAAAAATGGCCACAATAATTGACAACTAATGTTTATTATTCTTTTGTGTGTCAAACATTGTGCTAAATGCTTTACACATTTTTTTTAAGATACCTTGCACAGCAATGTTATGAGAAGGGAGCTGTAATTATCCCCTTTTGTTGCTGCCATTCATTCTCTCAGTCATGTCTGACTCTTTGCGACTCCATGGACTGCAGCATGCCAGGCTTCCCTGTCCTTCACTTTACAAATGAGGAAATCTATATGTAGAGAAATTAGCCAATTTGCTCAGACCCTAAGCAAGTAGAGAGTATTAATTTGAATACTGTGTTGCACTTTAACTATTTTTAAAATGCTATACATCGGATGTTGGACTCAATATCTCATTGCAGTGCTTACCCAACAAGCCATTTTTCTATATATCCCTGTCACTAGGGCTAGGATAACATACTGTCACTTCCTATTAGCCCACATTAATGAGTCAGATACCACATTATAGTCACGTCTAAAAGGACATTTTAGCCATCCAGTCATGTAAACTTAGGATTTTTTTTTTCAAAATTACTTTCTTTGTACTTCTCTGAAAATCTTGTCAATAGAAATAGCTTTTTGTTTTATCTGAAGTGCAAAATCTATGTGCCAGGTGTTGGCCTTGTTAAATTGCGGGTTAAAAAATGCTTACGTGAATTGCTGGAGGAAACAAAAGTTGATTCCTCTGGTTCGACAATTAATGTTATAAACTGAAGTGTGTAAGATGTGAAAATGAAAGGACATGTCAACTAAAATTGGAGTCAGGAAGACCAGTAGAGGGCGCTCTCACGCCCTCAGTTCAGTTCAGTTCAGTTCAATCGCTCAGTCGTGTCCGACTCTTTGCGACCCCTTGAATCGCAGCACGCCAGGCCTCCCTGTCCATCCCCAACTCCTGGAGTTCACTCAGACTCACGTCCATCGAGTCAGTGACGCCATCCAGCCATCTCATCCTCTGGTGTCCCTTTTTCCTCCTGCCCCCAATCCCTCCCAGCATCAGAGTCTTTTCCAATGAGTCAACTCTTCGCATCAGGTGGCCAAAGTACTGGAGTTTCAGCTTTAGCATCAGTCCTTCCAATCATCAATTACCCCAAAGAAAGTGTTGATTATTGCAAAGGGAAGACGTCAGTTACAGGCCCCACCAGAAAGAGAGGTATCTTGCATTCAAAGATGGGAAGTATGCAACTACTTTACTCCCCAAGCAGGAGAAAGGAAGACTTCCTTCTTGCCCATTAACAAATCCAGACAGTGGGAAATGCTGCAGCTAGGCCAATGAGAAGCCACGGTCATCTGAACTTTTACTTTCCTTCAAAGGACTTTTAATTTTTTTTTAATTGCTGATGACTCTTTTCTTGTCTCACCCTCTCTCCCTCTCACTATGAAAGGTTTCCATGTTGTATAACCTCATTTCTCTGTTTGCCAGATGAGATGCTGCCTAATTCATGAATCGCTTAATGAAGCCAATTCAAATTTACTCAGTTAAATTTTGTTTTTTAACAAAGGATAAGAGCAGCATGTACAGGCAAGCTAATTTGTACAAATATTGAGTAAGAAATAAATACCAGAGCTTAGGGAAACAAAGGTGCTATTAATAGGTGTAATCAATTTTTAAATTTTTATTAAAATTCAGATTAAAGGAAAAAATAATTGGTAACCTAAAGAGTAACTGTTATTAACTAAGAGCTTTGAACTTTTCCCTACCTGGAAAATTAGATTTTTGTCAGCATTATATGAGGGTGAATTCTGAGCTTATTTTTGTGTTAAATTTCTTTCCTGCTCTTTTCTCAATTTATATTTATTTTGTTAGTTTTTCTATCTAATATGAAGAATGTGTATCCAGCTGCCAAAAAATTCTTCTGGATACTTTAAAAAATGTTTTCTTTTAAAGAAGAAATAAAAGAATGGCATAGCACAACTGTATCTTTTATATAATTGTTAGCATTTGTTTATTTGTTTGGACAATACTTGCAACTATTTTCATTACACAGGGACTTTATTTTTCTTCTTCCTTTTGGAAAGGATGAATCTATAGCATACCTCAAGAAACAAAATAATCCATCTCAGGATGTTATGTTTAAAGTTATATAACAAGCTTAAGGTTTCTTTCAGAAGAATACAAAAAATGTCACTCTCATAGGAATTAAGTGGACATTTCAATCAGGTAGAGTTATAAAGATTGTCTTTAAAGAACTGATGAAATAACACATAAGGTCTATATAAGTCTCTGAATGAATGAACAGCATGCTCTACTCAGTAAGATTTTTAGACTCCTTTCTCTAATAAAATAGAGAAGAACTGAACAAGAGATAGGCTTTCAGACATAAAAACAGATCGTATTCAGATCTCTTTTATCTGCCTCCTGGTAGTGGCATTATGTGTGATAGGTTGGGAGAGGAGTTGTTGTTCAGTCACTAAGTTATATCCGACTCTTTGCGACCCATGGACTGTAGAGCACCAGGCTCCTCTGTCCTCCACTATCTCCTGGAGTTTGCTCAAATTCATGTCCATTGATTCAGTGATGCTCTCTACCCATGTCATCCTCTGCTACCCTCTTCTCCTTCTGCCTTCAGTCTTGGCAGGTGAAAACAGTTAAAGGAAGTTTGTCCCCACAGAGGAGTGAGAACATGTAGTTTCAAGTGGCAGGAAGAATGAAGGGTGTGCACTAAGTTGCTTCAGTTGTGTCTGACTCTTTGTGACCCTATGGACAGTAGCCCACCCCTCAGTCCATGGGATTCTCCAGGCAAGAATACTGGAGTGGGTTGCCATGCCCTCCTCCAGGCCTCCTCCAGGGAATCTTCCCTACCCGGGGATCAAACCTGCACCCCTAAAGTCTCCTTCATTGACAGGTGGGTTATTTACCACCAGCACCACCTGGGAAGCCCCTCTAAAGGATAAACTTGGCCTCTGTCTCTTCATAAATGACTTATTTCAAGTGTAAGGCGGAAAAACGTTCTGTATGAACCATACCAGAAAATGAAAGACTAAGAATACGGCACTGGAGTCAGATGGTCTGGTTTTGAATCCAGAGTCAATGCTCAGTTTCGGACCTCTTTGTGCCTTGGCAGCCCCATCTATAAGATGGGCCTAATAAAAGTAATTATTCCATAGGATAGCTATAGGAATTAAGGCATATAATTCACACAAGACATTTAGAACACTGCCTAGCGCTTATTAAGAAATTAGTAAATACTGTTGTTATTATAAATTCCACATTACTCTTTTCAAACTAAAAATTTTTGTTTGAACTACCCAAATATGCTTGATATTTATACTATTTTCCTCAGTTTCTAGTCAGTGGACAAGAAGCCTCTCAGAGATGCTGTCTCCCACTTTAAAGAGTTATATTTGGAAAGTTATGTTGAGTGGAGGAGCTAACACAGGTGCTTGTCAGGGTAAAGAGAAAAGCTGAAGATTCACAGTGACAACAAAAGACTTGGTTGAAATATCCATGGCAAGAAAGAGAAAGTCGGAGAGAGAGAAGGGAAGGAGGGAGGAAGGCATAAAAGGAAAGAAAACAGAAAAACGGATTTCTGGTAATGCTATAATATCTGGAACACTCTCAAAAGAGAAGTCTGGATCCAGTGAATGCATATTTAAGCTGCTATATAAATGGTCAAATCAGCAGTTCTACATGTGCTGTGGGAAAGAAAATATCCATGGTACTGTTGGAATAAAGCATTCAGTATTAAGCATTTGGTAGATTACAGTGGCTAGTAATCCCCTTCCCCTCAAAAACATCCTCTAAATCTATTACTAATACTAACACCATTTTTGTAATAGAATAAGCTTCTCTTAGTTTGCAGTTTTTAACAAAATATTTCACTGGGATCAGTCTGGGAGGGACTTAGCATATATTCTTTACATGGTGTTGTTCAGTCACCAAGTCGTGTCCAACTCTTTGTGACCCCATGGACTGCAGCATGCCAGGCTTCCCTATGCCTCACCATCTCCAGAGTTTGCCCAAGTTCCTGTCCATTGAATTGGTGATGCACTGGACATATTCTTTACATACAGAATGCTGATGTTCTTTAACTTCATAATTTAGAGAACAGTAGAGAGAAGGTGAGAGCAGTGTCAAAGCAAACGCTGCACTGGCAAAGTTGAGCAGGTGAGGAAGACTTTATTCAAGGCTATTGCAGCAGGATGCACCCTGAGCTCAACTCTGCTAACAAAGGGCATGGGAGTGTCTAAGAGCAGGGATGGGTGACGAGAAGTCAGGGGCAGAATAGAGGCTACCTGCATTTGCTAACTGACCTCACCCTAAAAGAAAAATGAACTTTTAAATATTTTAGAGACAAGAAGTATATTTACAACTTGGAGTGAACGACCTCTTGAACTGGGGCTCCTGCCCTCCGGCAGAGACTGGAAGAAGAGACATTATCTTCCTCGAGGATTACATTTCAGCGTGATGGCTCCTAGGTCCTTAAGACAGTGTCAGGATCCAAGGTTGGCAAAAGGCCTTTAAAAAGATTGACATGTTAAGGGGGCAAGTGAAGTATTCAGTTATAACTCTAAGAAAAGGAAGAGTAGAGACCTCTGTGGTTAGACTGTCTTAATAATATAAGGACTTTAGTAAGAGGAAAGTCAGGGGCCTAGAGGCAAGAAGAATCCTGTCAAAAGGGTAGTCAATCTGAAGGAAATATTAAGACCATCTTGGTTGGCTAATGGTGGTCCTAGTAAGTGTTAAAAGAAAGCTTTATTAGGTCAAGATATTAAGCCTCTGACATTTAAATAATTTATCCCTATCTCTGCATATCAAGTCCCCTTAAAATATCCAGTAAAGCATCCTTTAAAAGTTGTTAGTTTTTAAAACATGAAATTTATACAAAAAGCATAAATTTGTTCTAGAGCATAAACTTAGTAGAAACTAGAAGAGAATGGAAATATTAACAGTGACTTGAAAATATCAAAGTACTATATAACTGTCAAAATGCCCCAGTAATGGAGAAGGATAGAATGCGTCAATATTTATAGCAAATTGAGAATTTAATTAAATACAAGGATTACTTCTTTATCTATTCAGTTCAGTTCAGTTCAGTCACTCAGTCATGTCTGACTGTCTGCGACCCCATGAATCGCAGCACGCCAGGCCTCCCTGTCCATCACCAACTCCCGGAGTTCACTCAGACTCACATCCATTGACTCAGTGATGCCATCCAGCCTTCTCATCCTCTGTCGTCCCCTTCTCCTCCTGCCCCCAATCCCTCCCAGCATCAGAGTCTTTTCCAATGAGTCAACTCTTCGCATGAGGTGGCCAAAGTACTGGAGTTTCAGCTTTAGCATCATTCCCTCCAAAGAAATCCCAGGGCTGATCTCCATAGTTAAATATCAGACACATACTTATAACAACCTTCCAAATACACCATGCTGGACTCTTCCTTCATCCAATTGTTAGTGAGTCCCTTTGTATGTCCTGGCTAGATTCAGTAACTTTGCAATTCCTTTTTTTAAAACAAACCAAAACAGAACAGTTTCACTTTGGTATAGAGATTAAGTCCTATTAAGTTAAAAACTTGAATTTCCACCTCTTCTCTTCCTCGCTGCCTATCCTAACTAGGTTTATCTTGATTTAGGGCTAGCATAAAGGGGAGGCAGGGTTAATCTTTTTATAAACCTCTTTATATTCCTCTCCGCTTTAAGGTGTGTTGCCAGGATAGAGACAGAGGGAAGAAACAGAGGGATGTGTAAAAATATCCAGTTGGTAAGCTTGTTGCTCTCTCCTTGCTGGGCATAAACACATTCTGATTATCTTTGTGACTGTCAGCTAAAAGGGAGCAGGCAACAGTTCCAACAGGCTTCATACTAAGTTTTTTTGGAGAGTTATTATACTTGCTGCTTCTCTACAAGCGTGTGTTATCTATTACTCCACATCTTTCTGCTGACCTTATTTGGTGACATTCATGTCTCCTCCCTCTAATATGCACTCTATATCCCAGTGCTATGGGAGTCCCAACAAAGTTGGAGCCCCGAATTTATCTAGCTGTCTTAACCAGCAACCCAGATTGCATTGGCTTTTAGCTTTTACCTTCTTCTTCTTCTTTTTTTTTTTTTTTTAGAAACAGAACTTATTGAGGAGCATCTAGTTGTATCCTTATTTGAGATCCCCTGGGAAATAACCCAGTTCTCTTTTCCCCTGATCAGTGAGTCCAGGGACAGATCATCAAGTAGAGACTTTCAAACCCTAATTGATACTCTCACCCATAACAAAATGCTACTGTTCACTTCTTTTAGGGATTCCTTCTTTGTATGAGTGATTCTCTATGGAGCTCATTTCTCTTGGCTTTTGGAGGCAGGCTGCTGCTGCTGCTAAGTCGCTTCAGTTGTGTCCAACTCTGTGTGACCCCATAGACGGCAGCCCACCAGGCTCCTCCGCCCATGGGATTTTTCAGGCAAGAGTACTGGAGTGGAGTGCCATTGCCTTCTCCTTTGGAGGCATGGTAATAGCTAATAACCACTGCACTTACCAAAAACCTAATAACATCCTTACTTTGCAGTAAGTTGACTTGAGTTGGACTAGGTAGAATGGACGTGATTTCTATAAGGCAGTTTTTAATAATGCTGCTGGGATGTGGCTTATTTCAATTGATGGTGACTTTCTACACTTGAAAGGGGGAGAAGGTAATGATTTTTTCCTTCTATTTGGGTCTTAGGCTAATTTCTTGAATAGGAAAATAATCTCATTGGCTGTGTGGTTAGATGTAAAATATTTCCTCCCAGGATTGTTGAATGTAGTAAATGAGATACTGAAAATCAGGCTTAGTGTGTGGAATATTCTGGACACTCAGTATAAGTTACCATGATCATACTTCTCCCTTGTATCTTGATATTCTTTCTTACTCTGGCCTTTGTCATACTGTACTATTCAGATTATCTTACCAGTTTAAAATTGGGGGATTTTCTAGTTCCTTTAGTGAAAGTTGCTCAGTCATATCCGACTCTTTGTGACCCCATGGCCTAAATACTGGAGTGGGTAGCTTTTCTTTTCTCCAGGGGATATTCCCAACCCAGGGATCGAAACCAGGTCTCTTGCATTGCAGGCAGATTCTTTAACAGCTGAGCCACCAGGGAAGCCCATTTCCTCTAACTCAGGGGTATGCACTGAAATTTTAGCCTTCATTTACTACCATGAGAATAAATATATATATCCATATTTTTTCTATATACCATTTCTTTCAAGTTCCAGATTTGTAAAACAAACTGTCTCTGCAGTCATTTCAACCCATTCTCATCGTAAAAACCAAAATCTCTTCTAGACCGAAGTACCTTTTTCCACAGTGATTTCTATAATTTCTGTCTTTGACAAAATTTTTTCTCTTGAGCAATTAGGAGGAAAAAACTCCAAATTCTCTGTGAAATTTTCTTTTCTATAATCCCCCAAATTAGCCAAATACTAATTTTACTAATTTATATCATTGACCAAGTTGTTATTCCTTATTGTCACTTCTTACAGCAAACGTTAAAGGCAAACTCTTACAAACTCATGTACGCATAATTGTTTCCAACCCACTCCAGTGCTTTTGCATGGAGAATCGAAAGGACGGGAGAGCCTGGTTGGCTGCCGTCTATGGGGTCGCAGAGTCGGACACGACTGAAGCGAGTTAGCAGCAGCAGCAATGTTATCCGTTCAAATTTTCAGGTCATACTGCTTAATGCTCCTCTAAACCAATCTACATTAATCAATAAAGTCACCCTCCTGTCAAAAAGGAAACTTCGATAGTTTTTCCTTTTCTCAAGACAAAGTTTAAACTTCTTGATATAGCAATCCAAGATTTAAATCTCTAAATCAGCCCCCAGACTTTTTCCCCTGAATCTCTACTTCAGTTGAGTTGGTCTATTCACTACTTCTACAGTATGATTTTCTCACTTACACATAGAATATATTCCTTTTTTTCACCTTAGCTTAACCGAAGCCTGTCTTTTAAATAGCTAATGCAAGTTTTACACTTCCAGTGAAACTTTCGAGGCTACTGCTGCTGCTAAGTCACTTCAGTCGTGTCCGACTCTGTGCGACCCAATGGACGGCAGCCCACCAGGCTCCCCCGTCCCTGGGATTCTCCAGGCAAGAGCACTGGAGTGGGTTGCCATTTCCTTCTCCAATGCATGAAAGTGAAAAGTGAAAGTGAAGTCGCTCAGTCATGTCCGACTCCTAGAGACCCCGTAGACCGCAGCCTACCAGCCTCCTCCGTCCATGGGGTTTTCCAGGCAAGGGTACTGGAGTGGGGTGCCATTGCCTTCTCCAGGCTACACCATCCTCTAAACCCTTAGAGGACCTGTTGCCTGATGACATTTTCCTTAAAACTTCTTTAAGAGTTTAATATGTTTTAGGCTCCTTTTATTTGTTCGGCATCCATTATTTCATTTAATTCCTCCCAACATATACATATTGTATCTTTGTCTTTCAGATAGAACCTGCAAGTGCAAGTTAGTCGCATAGTCGTGCCCAACTCTTTACGACCCCATGGACTGTAGCCTGCCAATTTCCTCTGTCCATGGAATTCTCCAGGGAAGAATACTGGAGTGGGTTACCATTTCCTTCTCCAGGGGATCTTCTAGACCCAGGTATCAAACCCCCCGCTCTCCTGCTTTGCAGGCAGATTCTTTACCAACTGAGCCGCTAGGAAATCCAAGGAGCCAGAGGTGGCTGGGGGAAATTGCTGCCACCTTGTGGAAGCGTTCTGTAACTACAACCGCACCTCTGGCACTTACTGGCACCTCTATTTCTCAAGCATTGGGGTCTGTTAATGACAGCTGTCCTCGGGACATGTCCTGGGGCATCAATTGCAAAAATAAAATCCAAACCCAACCAGCTTTCAAAATACCAACAAACTTCTTTATATGGCAAGTCCAGGATTCAAACAATGGTGTATCTGATTATAAAGTCTTCTTATTTCCATTACCTCATATTGAGATATTTGAGAGATCAAAATAAATGGCGATGAAGAAAATGACTTTTAATTTCATGACTTAGAATAACGTTTCAGTAGAATATAGGGGGCTACAAGTGGGTTAAAAAGTGCTAACCTGTAAATGGGTATTAAAGAAATGAAGTATTAAATTAGCATTTTGACTCATTCTATATCATTTTATTCCCTTTACAGAAAAAAAGAATACCTAAAATTGTTCCATGTAACTGCCTTAGGGCTTAAAGGAAAAAAGAAAAGCGGTGGAGAAGGAAAGTAAATAGAAGGACTTTCCAGATAAAATAAAACTATGTTGAGAAAGTCATTTTGTGGATAGCCATTTTCACTGAGGACATTATATTATTAGATATACTTTAGTTAAAGTAAAATCAAATAGCAGCATATGACAGATAATAGTGTTATAGTAGCACAGAAACTATATATGTCTCCTTCCAAAGACCTTTGCTATACATTGTCTTATGTTTGCCACAGGACCATTAAAAAGCATGGATGGCTAAATGAGAATTGAAATTCATGGAAGTGTGCCTAAATTATTTCTAGAAAAGTTAAAAAGTACCAGAGCCATTAGGGTTTAAAATTAATGTGTGCATTTTTCTTATTAATAATTATGCCCATTTAAAACAACCATTACTCCTATAATGTGAATTTAATGAGAAAAATATATGAGAATATTATTAATTTTCTTTCTGTTAAGTTAACAAGAACTTTTGCTGGCATCTAATGTAGGTATCATTAATAGGAAAAAATCAAAGTCAAAAAAGTTGATGAGGATTCAAAAGTAAGTTTAACGCACATATAGCGTAACAGCATACTGCCATTAGAATATTAGAAAATAGTGTACGATTTCCCACACTACACATGCTAAATAATTAATATGATAAGTGATATTGCAGCATGCAAGTCTTATATCTATTTTCATACCATTTCCCATACAGTCAGCATAGCATTGGGAGACTAGCACTGAGTAGTAGTTTTGTTTGTTTTGTTTCGTTTTATATTGGAGCTAATTGATTAACGATGTTGTGTGAGTTTCAAGTACACAGCGAAGTGCCTCAGTTACACACACACACGTGTCTGTGCTGTGCTTAGTTGAGTCCGACTCTTTGAAACTCCATGGACTGCAGCCTACTAGGCTCCTGTGTCCCTGAGGATTCTCCAGGCAAGAATACTGGAGTGGGTTGCCATGCCCTCCCCCAGGGGATCTTCCCAACCCAGGGGTTGAACCTGGGTCTCCCACACTGCAGGCAGATTCTTTACCGACTGAGCCACCAGGAAGGCCCATACATGTATCTACTCTTTTCCAAATTCTTTTCCCGTTTAGGTTATTATAGAATATTGAGTAGAGTTCCCTGTGCTATATATGCTATACAGTAGGTTCTTGTTGGTTATGTATTATCCTGAAGTAATTTCAGAACAGAAAAGCCACAAATACAGTACCAATAATACAGGGGTACTCTCTATCAAGATTCCAGGAGAATTATTGTTTTTATTAACATTTAATTAATTTAACTTTCTTTATTATTGGTTCTTTTTCCCTGCTTCTCTCACATTTTCTGACCTCTTTCAGAGTAACTTGCAGAATCATGCCTTTTACCCCTAATTCTTCAGTGTATATTTCCTACATAAGGATATTCTTATACAAAGCCACAGTACAGTTATCAAAATAAGACAATTAGCATTGATACTATATTATTATATACATACCTTATTCAAATTTCCCTTAGCAGCATTTTTTTCCAAAAATAACACTATATGAAACTTGCTATATTCATTTGTTTCTGGTAAATTTTGAGACTTCAAGAAATGCTGTTCTCATACTAGAAAGTTACTCTGATATTTTTAGTAATGGAAATCTACTCCCCACCAGTAAAACTCATGTAATCTTAAAATGCTGTTAAGTAGATTTTGAACTGACAGACTCAATTTAGAAAATATAGACAAAATTTGAGGTTCAAATATAAATAAAAATAAAAAGCATCACAGACTTCAAATGGCAAACTAGATCTGCTGTAATACCACCACTTAAAAATATGGCTATCATCTGTTATGCATGTTATTCATTTCTCTTCAAGGGTATATGCCAGCAATCTTCTGCACATTTCTGGAAAAATATGCACAGTCAAGCTGCTCAGGTTTAACTTCATTCTTTAGCTATTGGTTAACATGGTTCAAAGTTATTAATGTTGGATTTTAATAAACTAAAAATGAATAAGACTTAGAGCACAGGTCAACCAATAAGCTTTTTAATCTAGCCTTAACATGTGACCCATTTTTAGAAAGTTTTATTAGGTCTTATTCCTAAGACCAAGTTACCCTTTCTGTTATTTCCAAGAGCAAATCTATATTCCAAGCAGTTAAAAGCCAGCATTGTTTTTCTCTATGGGGATTCTTTCCCGGATAACTTGCCCAGTGCCTCAATCTTTTAATAAACTGCACTCCTATTCTGAATTTGAAGCATTCTCTCCAGGAAATAGTATATTTCTTGAAATCGACCCTCTCTTACTGAGTGCCTCGTTTTCCCAATTATCATCACTATCGCCATCTGTACTATCACCACTGCTGACCTTTACTATTTGCTGTGCGCCAAGTGCTTTAGCTACTTATTTTCATGTATAATCTCAATTAATTTTCCCAACAACATGAAGGTCATTATTATTCATTCATTTTACAGATGACAGGGCTGAGGCACAGAGTTTAACTTACTAATCCATTGTCCTAGACAACTAAAATGTATAGTTTAGACTGTATCCCAACTGTATGTGGTGCAAAGCAGAGCCAAAGCTCTTCCATTCTGTCTTTTCTCAGCTACAAGATCCCCGCTGCCATGGCCTCTCACCCTCCTGTCAGGCTTTGCCAAGCAGCTACCCTACCAACCCTTGCTTATTTTAGGTAACCCTGACTGCAGTGTTCCCTCCACTTCGGCATACTCTTTGTTATCTGAGGTTGATTTTGTCCTCACTTAACTGGAGCCATAAATTTGAAACATTGTTCATTAGAAATGTCTGCCAAACTGTCCACCATTAGCCTATCCACACATGGCACATAATAAAATGTAGGGGTAAAAAGAAAGAAATCTGAGCATACTGCCACAGAAAATGATCAAATCACAACAAAGAGACAAAGGGAAGAGAGGATCAAAGGAATTTCAAAGCAGCCAGAAGGCCCACACCCATTGATAATTACTTTAAATATAAATGGACTAAAATCTCCAACATACATAGAGTGGCTTAATGGATGAAAAACAACAGCAACAAGACTCAACTCTACGCTGCTGCTAAGAGACTCACCACACACCAAAAGCAAAGGCAGCACAGGAAAAAAGCAAATAAGCAGGACAACAGCAAACTAAAAAGCTTCTGCGTAGTGAAGGAAACCATCAGCACAATGAAAAGACAACCTACCAAATGGAAGAAAATATTTGTAAATCATATCTGAAATGGAATTAGTACCCTAAATGTATAAAGAACTCATTCAACGTAATAGCCAAAACAGCCCCCAAAATCTGATTAAAAATAGGCAGAGGAACTGAATAGTCAATTTTCCAAAGAAAATATATGAAGGGCCAACTGGTATATGAAAAGATGGTCCACATCACTAATTATCATGAAATACAAATTAAAACCACAGTAAGATATCACCCCATGACTAATATAATGGCTTTCATCAAAAAGACAAGAGATGACCAGGGTTGGTGAGGATGTGGAGAAAAGGGTACACTTGTATACTCTTGATAAGAATAAAAATCAGTGCAGCTACATGGACAGTATGGAGAATCCTCAAAAATTTAAAACTAGAACTACCACGATCCAGCAATTCTACTTTTGCATATATGTTCATGGGAAACAAAATCACCATCTCAAACAGGTATCTGCAACTATCTCAGAGATATCTGCAAGAATAAATAATGTTCATTAGACACACTGGGACATGGTGGAGAGGTCTGACAGAATGTGGTCCACTGGAGAAGGGAATGGCAAACCACTTCAGTATTCTTGCCTTGAGAACCCCATGAAGAGTATGAAAAGGCAAAAAGATAGGACACTGAAAGAGTCAGTAGGTGCCCAATATGCTACTGGAGATCAATGGAGAAATAACTTCAGAAAGAATGGAGATGGAGCCAAAGCAAAAACAACACCCAGTTGTGGATGGGACTGGTGATAGAAGCAAGGTTCAATGCTGTAAAGAGCAATATTGCATAGGAACCTGGAATGTTAAATCCACGAATCAAGGCAAATTGGAAGTGGTCCAACAGGAGATGGCAAGAGTAAACATCACCATTCTAGGAATCAGAGAACTATGATGGACTGGAATGGGTGAATTTAACTCAGATGACCATTATATCTACTACTGCGGGCAGGAATCCCTTAGAAGAAATGGAGTAGCCATCATGGTCAACAAAAGAGTCTGAAATGCAGTACTTGGATGCAGTCTCAAAAACAACAGAATGATCTGTGTTTGTTTCCGAGGCAAACCATTCAATATTATGGTAATCCAAGTCTATGCCCCAACCAGTAATGCTGAAGAAGATGAAGTTGAACGGTTCTATGAAGACCTACAAGACCTTCTAGAACTAACACCAAAAAAAGATGTCCTTTTCATTATAGGGGACTGGAATGCAAAAGTAGGAAGTCAAGAAACACCTGGAGTAACAGGCAAATTTGGCCTTGGAATATGGAATGAAGCACGGCAAAGACTAATAGAGTTCTGCCAAGAAAATGCACTGGTCATAGCAAACACCCTCTTCCAACAACACAAGAGAAGACTCTACATATGGACATCACCAGATGGTCAACACTGAAATCAGATTGATTATATTCTTTGCAGCCAAAGATGGAGAAGCTCTATACATACAGTCAGCAAAAACCAGACCGGAAGCTGACTGTGGCTCAGATCATGAACTCCTTATTGCCAAATTCAGACTGAAATTGAATAAAGTGGAGAAAACCGCTAGACCATTCAGTTATGATCTAAATCAAATCCCTTATGACTAAACAGTGGAAGTGAGAAATAGATTTAAGGGACTAGATCTGATAGACAGAGTGCCTGATGAACTATGGACAGAGGTTCGTGACTTGTACAGGAGACAGGAATCAAGACCATCCCCAAGAAAAGAAAAGAATGAATGAAAAGAAATAGTGGAAAACAAAAGAATGGGAAAGATTAGAGATCTCTTCAATAAATTAGAGATATCAAGGGAACATTTCATGCAAAGAGAGGCTTAATAAAGGACAAAAGTGGTAGAGACCAAACAGAAGTGGAAGATATTAAGAGGTGGCATGAATACACAGAAGAACTGTACAAAAAAGAGCTTCATGACCCAGATAATCACGATGGTGTGATCACTCACCTAGAGCTAGACATCCTAGAATATGAAGTCAAGTGGGCCTTAGAAAGCATCACTACAAACAAAGCTAGTGGAGGTGATGGAATTCCAGTGGAGCTATTTCAAATCCTGAAAGATGATGCTGTGAAAGTACTGCACTCAATATGCCAGCAAATTTGGAAAACTCAGCAGTGGCCACAGGACTGGAAAAGGTCAGTTTTCATTCCAATCCCAAAGAAAGGCAATGCCAAAGAATGCTCAGACTATCACACAGTTGCACTCATCTCACATGCTAGTAAAGTAATGCTCAAAATTCTCCAAGCCAGGCTTCAGCAATACATGAACTGTGAACTTCCAAATGTTCAAGCTGGTTTTAGAAAAGGCAGAGGAACCAGAGATCAAAGTGCCAACATCCACTGGATCATTGAAAAAGCAAGAGAGTTCCAGAAAAACATCTATTTCTGCTTTATTGGCTATGCCAAAGCCTTTGACTGTGTGGATCACAACAAACTGTGGAAAATTCTGAAAGAGATGGGAATACCAGACCACCTGATCTGCCTCTTGAGAAACCTGTATGCAGGTCAGGAAGCCACAGTTAGAACTGGACATGGAACAACAGACTGGTTCCAAATAGGAAAGGGAGTACGTCAAGGCTGTATATTATCACCCTGCTTATTTAAATTATATGAGAGTACATCATGAGAAATGCTGGGCTGGAGGAAGCACAAGCTGGAATCAAGATTTCCAGGAGAAATATCAATAACCTCAGATATGCAGATGACACTACGCTTATGGCAGAAAGTGAAGAAGAACTAAAGAGCCTCTTGATGAAAGTGAAAGAGGAGAGTGAAAAAGTTTGCTTAAAGCTCAACATTTAGAAAACTAAGATCATGGCATCCGGTTCCATCACTCCATGGCAAATAGATGGGGAAACGGTGGAAACAGTGGCTATATTTATTTTTCTGGACTCCAAAATCACTGCGGATGGTGACTGCAACCATGAAATTAAAAGACACTTACTCCTTGAAAGAAGAGTTATGACCAACCTAGACAGCATATTATAAAACAGAGACATGCCTTTGTCAGCAAAGGTCCGTCTAATCAAGGCTATTGGTTTTCCAGTGATCATGTATAGATGTGAGAGTTGGACTATAAAGAAAGCTGAGCGCTGAAGAATTGATGCTTTTGAACTGTGGTGTTGGAAAAGATTCTTGAGAGTCCTTTGGACTGAAGGAGATCCAACCAGTCCATCCTAAAGAAGATTGGTCCTGGGTGTTGGAAGGACTGATGTTGAAGCTGAAACTCCAATACTTTGGCCACCTGATGCAGAGAGCTGACTCATTGGAAAAGACCCTGATGCTGAGAAAGATTGAGGGCAGGAGGAGAAGGAGATGACAGAGCACGAGATGGCTGGATAGCATCACCAACTCAACGGACATGGGTTTGGGTGGATTCCGGAGTTGGTGATGGACAGAGAAGCCTGGTGTGCTGCGGTTCATGGGGTTGCAAAGAGTTGGACACGACTGAGCAACTGAACTGAAGTGATTATATACGTTAACTAAGACATAGACACAATTTAAATGTCCATGACAGATGAATGGATAAAGAAACTATATATGTAAAATTCAGTACCCCAAATATGTAAAGAACTCATACAATTCAGCAGCAAAAAAGCCCCCAAACCAAAAAACAATCTGATTAAAATATGGGGAAGACCTGAATAGACATTTTTCCAATGAAAACATACAAAGGGCCAAATAATACAGGAAAAGTTGGTCAGTCATTAGAAAAGGAAATCCTGCTAGTTCTGACAGCATGGATGGACCTTGATGGCATTATGCTAAGTGTATGAATCAGATAAAAACAAATACTAAATTATCTCATTTACATGTGGAAATGAAAAACAAACAAACAAACAAACAAACTCAGAGAGAACAGCATGCTGGTTGCCAGAGGTTGGGGATGGGTAGTGGAAGAAAGGTGTCAAAAGATACAAATATCTAGTTCTAAATATGTTCTGGGGATGTATTACACAGTATGGTGACTATGTTTAACAATATCATTGTATATTGGAAAATTGCTGAGAGAGTAGATCTTAGAAGTTCTCATCACAAGAAAAAAATCTGTGAGGTGATAGATGTTAACTAAACTTAATATGGTAATCATTTTGCAGTATATAAAAATATCAAACTATTACTAGTAATATAAAATATATTGCTGCTAAGTCACTTCAGTCATGTTCGACTCTGTGTAACCCCATAGACAGCAGCCCACCAGGCTCTCCCCTCCCTGGGATTCTTCAGGCAAGAACACTGGAGTGGGTTGCCATTTCCTTCTCCAATGCATGAAAGTGAAAAGTGAAAGTGAAGTCGATCAGTCCTTTTGGACTCTTAGCGATCCCATGGACTGCAGCCTACCAGGCTCCTCCGTCCACGGGATTTTCCAGGCATGAGTACTGGAGTGGGGTGCCATTGCCTTCTCCATAAAATATATTACATGATACATAATATATTACATAATATGATACTTAACATATTACACATTATATATCTAATTTTATCTAGACAATGTCAGATAAAACGAATGCAATGTTATGTGTTAAAAATAAACAGAACGTTGGACAAGAGGTTGGAATTGGCAGGCATTCTGTAGCTGGTTTCTTTTGTTGCTGTCTGTTCCCTTTTTCTATTGTCCTTTATTTATTTATTTTTTTTGCCCTTATTATTTATTTTTTGCCCTTAAGATATAAATTTGGTTTGTGTAAACCCTAACCCCAAGTGAAGTCACAAAATCTGACTTAGAATTCTAGCCTGTCACTTATGAAAATTTATTGACCCCCTCCCTTACTATTGCTTATTTTTTTCTGGAGGTTAAGTTCTTTAGAAAATGTGTATCAAAAAGATTTCTAGTATGATTTGCTCTAGGATATTACTTCAAACACTACTTTCATATCTAATTATCTTGAGAGTAGGAAGAAGGGGCTTCCCTTGTAGCTCAGTCGGTAAAGAATCTGCCTGCAGGGCAGGAGACCTTGGTTCTATCCCTGGGTTGGGAAGATCCCCTGGAGAAGGAAATGGCAACCCACTCCAGTATCCTTGCCTGGAAAAATCTCATGGACAGAAGAGCCTGGTGGGCTGCAATCCACAGGGTCGCAGAGTTGGGCATGACTGGGCGACTCAGCAGGGCGACTAACACTTAGGAGGAAGAAACTTCCATATAAATAGAGCTTTTCATATTGGTTGAATGAAATCTTTGTAGTTAAGTGGGATTACCTATTAAAGACTGAATTTTTCTTGCATTTTCTTTTCTTTTTTAAGAGATTCTCACAGTAGCTCCTTAGAGTGTAACTTTAATTTCCCCTTTGCCCTGACTTGGTGGCTTGATTTACATAATTCATAATTTTGATTCATATGTAAGTCATTTGCTTTTTCCCCTAAATCCAGAGAACTTCCAAATGCAAAGATAGTGCCTGTGAGTATGCACGTGATGACACCTAAAAGCAAATAGGAATTAATAATACATACAGGCAAAGCATGTTTAATTTACAAAGTTAGACCTGCATTTGTAAGGTTGTGTGCCTGCTGACATTCCCTCTACTAATTTTTAATGAGATGGTGAGAAGTTGAAAACTGTATCAAATTCCTTAGGACAGAAGGGCAAAAATAAAATGGGCTGGGATCAATTTAGAATATTCTGTATTCTCAAAAGGCTTGCCTGGACGTACTGTAGGAAAGGAATATAGAATACATGTTAAAGAAAACTGCATAGTAAATGTGTTTCACATGAGTGGCTTTGAGTGATTTCTTTTTATTAGAAACAAGGTATTTATAATACTGAGTCTGTGCAGTCACTAAAGCTTAATGGTTTAAAATATAGATAATTGTAGATACTTACATGAAGAGAAAAGTGTTATTTTATTTTTCTTTAATAGTCTTTTGGGGGCTTTTTAAAAAAGCTTCAGTTTGAAGAGCTACTTAAAATAGATCTTTAAAAATAACAAGTAATAAAATCAAACACCAAAAAATATTGCATTATATCCTGGAAAATCACCTGAATATTCTCGTCTGGGGAAAATTTTTATAAAAATATACGTGTTTACATTTATATGTACTATAGAAATATAATTTCCTAAATAAAATAAAATAAGGTTAAAAGCAAATTATATACATATATGTATACAATGTTATTTTGATATTAAACTGTACAGATATTATATGAAGAAGAAGTTATTAAATAAGGTATTTTTTATTTGCAACTGCACCAAATGATTTTCATACCTTTCACTGAATAAGGCTACCAAATGGTCAAATAAATATTTTAAGGCAATTAAAATGATAAATATCAAATATTTTATTTATAGATCTAGTGTTATTTAAGCAACAAGAAGTAATTTTTTCAAGTCAAAGTCTATAATATTCTCTTAACAAATTTCTCATTTTCCAACATCCTTGACGTCCAAAATATTTTTCATTTCCTCTGAAAGAATCCATTTCTGCATATCTGTGTTGCTTTTGAGCTCTATAATGATCTTTCAAATATAGGAAATGCTTTTGCCCTGATTTGGAGGATGGGAGTAGAACAGTAGTTATTTATTTTGTGCTCAGAAGGTTGGAACAAGGGCTTTTGTAACTCTCAGGTGTTATCACTTTTCTGCTGCCTCACTCACCACGGGGCAGCAGGCAGAGGAACACACCCCCTTGCCCTGGATCCTCCTCTAGCTTTGCTGACTCCTGGGTCAGGGTGTGCTTAGCACTGTGAAGAGTGACAGCTTCTGAGACTCAAGGTTCCTGTCTATCCTTCTGGTTTCCAGCCAGATGTGCTCAGGGACTCCACACCATGGATTGGGGGTTTAAGCTTGGTCTTGCTCTGCCCACTTTACACATCTTTCCTGCTTCATTGCCACCCTGTGGACCTCAAGCAACAGAAGTAAACACCTCACACTATTTAACCACCCTGTGTTTAAAGCTTAGTCGTTCTGCTTTTCTGGTTGACCCCTAACTGATCCAATCATAATCATCATCAGAAAGAGTAAAAGAGAAAAAAACACTGATAAAAATGGAACCTAACATCATAGAAAGTAATGAGTAGCCATAAACTATTTTTAACTATTTTAAATTTACAAGAACCTTTATTCTTTGACATATACATGTTCCAGACAACTTAAAGGCACCTATAATCAAGCCACTGCTTCCTACCTCTGCTGCTGCTGCTGCTAAGTCGCTTCAATCGTGTCCGACTCTGAGCGACCCCATAGACGGCAGCCCACCAGGCTCCCCCGTCCCTGGGATTCTCCAGGCAAGAACACTGGAGTGGGTTGCCATTTCCTTCTCCAATGCATGAAAGTGAAAAAGTGAAAGTGAAGTCGTTCAGTCACGTCCGACTCTTAGCGACCCCATGGACTGCAGCCCACCAGGCTCCTCCATCCATGGGATTTTCCAGGCAAGAGTACTGGGAGTGGGGCGCCATTGCCTTCTCCTAGATTTATCTTATCTGTGATTCTCTACCTGAAGTTCTACAAATTCTATTTCCACTTTGTTGGCTGGATTTCTATTGGGTTCTATAAATTGCAAACACTAAGGGATACTGAATGGCAAGAGAAAAAAGGATTTGCTTTTTCCCGTTTGTTTGCTGTTCTGCCAGCGTTGCCCTAGTGATGGTTCACTGCTCTGGCAACAGTAGGCAGCTACAGTAGCCAGCTTCTTCCATAATCCTAGAATCAGTTTACCAAAACCTTTCATAAGAGCCAGCCAGCCAGCTCTATCCTTCCGTGGAAGTCTCAGCTCTCTTTCAACAAAACCTTCGTCTTAGCTGTTGAGGCACTAAAAAAAAAAAAAAAAAAAAAAAAAAAAAAAAATTCCCTCCTTAGAATTCTGAGTATCCTTTCTTTAGTCCCTCTGAGTTCTTTAAATTCTCCCTCAAACAGTTTTGTTTCTTCTCTGAATCCTAGCAGTGGTAGCTACTTCTTGTGTCAGTTGAATATTTATTTTTTCATTATTCCAACACTTGTTTAATGAAGTCCCTGTATTTAAATTATCTCTGTTGAAAACAGGGCTTTTTGAATTCTGACTAGGATGTAAGTGGTGCAAGACAAATACAAATTCCTTTTTAAAAAGTATTTTGTATAGGAACATCATTTACTACTTTATGGAATACTGTATCAAAAGCTAAAACTTATTATTTGGATTTTATATGCAAACACAGAAAAACTGCTGCTGCTGCTGCTGCTAAATCGCTTCAGTCGTGTCCGACTCTGTGCGACCCCATAGACGGCAGCCCACCAGGCTCCCCCGTCCCTGGGATTCTCCAGGCAAGAACACTGGAGTGGGCTGCCATTTCCTTCTCCAATGCAGGAAAAACTGTGTGACCTTTATTTAGGTAGTTAACAAAGAGTCACAATACTGAGTTGAAGTAAATCAGAGTATTTTTGCATTGTTGTACATGACTACAAAATAAATAGCTTAATATTTTATTACTGATTTTCCTTTCCAGATTTTACTGTAGTAATCCATTTATATGTCAATTTTTGGTTTATCACATGATTCATTTTTGTAATTTCTCAGTTATTCTTTGTTTCATTAATATGAACATATTAGTGGAATATACTGGAATGGGATATTTACTTGTATTCCACAATAATTGAATAATTATTTAATTGGAAAGTTTTCTTTCAGCTTACTCTTATGCCCAAATAAGCAAATTATCATTTAAAACATTTTAAGTAAGAGTTACATCAAAATCATCAGCATTCTAAAACAATTAACTACTGAAATCATCGTTCAAAGGCCCAAATAATTTTCACTGCCCTTTAAAATTATATAGTGGATGAATATTTACCTTGTTTGAACCAGTTGCTATATCTGTAGTTGCTATTTCTAACAGATTTTTTTTTCATGTGAACAGACCATATTTTAACACTTTATCAAGGTGTTATTTTATGGATGGTTGCATTTGTACTTTGTAGTAAATAATATATTGGATTATAGAGGTATGAAATGCCACCTCTCTGATGTGTTTGAAACAGACAGTGAGTAAAATAAATTCATTTTATTCTGAATTTCATATATATAGATGTATATATCACGTCATTGAGTTTTCACTTGCTGGAGAAGGATAAGAGCCCCTTCAGGATGTGTGTGTGTGGGTGTGTATAAGAAAGCAAGAAGGAAACAAGTGAGCTGCAGAATACTATGGAAGTAAAATTGTGGCATTCAAAAATGAAGGGAAAATGTCAATTTACCTCGGGCCCTGAAAAACAATCTTTCAAAAGCTCAGACATGCCCATTTTAAAAAGCAGTGATCTTTAAATAGGTTGGACTATTAGTAATATATGTATACTTCCTTCTGTTTTTTTTGTTTTTTGTCTATTTTTGGTAATTATTTTGGGGGGTTGCATTTCTAAAAAGTACACATAAAACCCTTTTTAATTATGAGTCTTATTTCCTGGATTATGAACATGCCTAAAGAACAAATACAGTATCACAAAGGAAGCCTTGATTTCTTAAAGATGAAAGGTCAATTTTTAAAGGGCCTTCAGAATGAAAAATAAGGATTTTATAGAGAAGTTAGAACATGACAACAACCCAGTTGTGCCTGGGTTAGTTAGCAGTGTGGAATATTTAAAACTCAACTTGCCCCCAGTTTTCTTTTGTTGTTGCCTTTTAAGTCAGTCAGTCTTTCTCTCCTATCACGTGTGCACACATGTGTACAGGGAAACATGTCTTCTGACAGCTTTAGCATCATGTGAGCCTTACCTCTTAGAATTACATATTAAGAGGCTTTTACCACTAGCTTTAATATGTCAACTTTCAGAGAGAGACTGATTGGCTCTGTTTGGCTCAAATGATCTTCTCTTTAACCAATCACTGTAAACTGCAGAAACAGGAACTCTGATTGCATAAGTCTGGACTATGAGTTTAACCTGAAGTCAGATTACATATGTCCTCTCTATATATATTTATTAACTTTTATAAAGGTAGAAAGATGCCTGTGATTTATATCACCCAGAGATGTACAGGCATATCTCAGAGATGTTGCAGGCTTGGTTCCTGACAGCCACAATAAATTCATTGCAAGAGAATCATATAAATTTTTTGATTTTCAAGTGCATACAAAAATTATGTTTACACTGTAGTCTATTAGCTGAGAAAAGGGGAAGCAAAAGGCAGAGGAGAAAAGGAAAGATTATCCATCTGAATGCAGAGTTCCCAAGAATAGCAAGAAGAGATAAGAAAGCCTTCTTCAGTGATCAGTGCAAAGAAATAGAGGAAAACAGCAGAATGGGAAAACTAGCAAAGCAATGCTCAAAATTCTCCAAGCTAGGCTTTGACAGTACATGAAGTGAGAACTTCCAGATGTTCAAGTTGGATTTAGAAAAGGCAGAGAAACCAGAGGTCAACTAGAGATCTCTTCATGAAAATTAGAGATACCAAGGCAACATTTCTTTCAAAGATGAGCACAATAAAGGACAGAAACAGTATGGGCCCAACAGGAGCAGAAGATATTAAGAAGAGGTGGCAAGAACACACAAGAAGAACTGTACAGAAAAATATCATAATGACCTAGATAATCACGATGGTACAATAACTCACCTAGCCAGACATCCTGGAGTGTGAAGTCAAGTGTGCCTTAGGCAGCATCACTACAAACAAAGCTTGTGGAGGTGATGGAATTCTAGCTGAGCTATTTCAAATCTTAAAAGACAATGCTGTTAAAGTGCTGCACTCAATCTGTCAGAAAATTTAGAAAGCTCAGCAGTAGCCAAAGGACTGGAAAAGGTCAGTTTTCATTCCAATTCCAAAGACAGGCAATGCCAAAAAATGTTCAAGCTACCATATAAATACACTCATCTCACACACTAGCAAAGCAATGCTCAAAATTCTCCAAGCTAGGCTTTGACAGTACATGAAGTGAGAACTTCCAGATGTTCAAGTTGGATTTAGAAAAGGCAGAGAAACCAGAGGTCAAACTGCCAATGACCATTGAATCATAGAAAAAGCAAGAGAATTCCAGAAAAACATCTACTTCTGCTTTATTGACTACAACAAAGTCTTTGACTGTATGGATCACAACAAATTGTGGAAAATTCTTCAAGAAATGGGAATATAGACCACCCTACCAGCCTCCTGAGAAACCTGTATGCAGATCAAGAAACAACTGTTAGAACCAGACATGGAACAATGGGCTGGTTCCAAATTGGGAAAGGAGTACTTCAAGGCTGTATATTGTCACTCTGCTTATGAGGGCTTCCCTGGTAAGCTGGTAAAGGATCCACCTGCAATGTGGGAGATCTGGGTTCGATCCCTGGGTTGGGAAGATCCCCTGGAGAAGGGAACAGCTACCTACTCCAGTATTCTTGCCTGGAGAATTACATGTACAGAAAAGCCTGGCGGGCTACAGTCCATGAGGTTGTAAAGAGTTGGACATGACTGAGTGACTTTCACTTCACTTTATGTAGAGTACATCATGTGAAATGTGAGGCTGAATGAAGCACAAGCTGGAATCAAGATTGCCGGGAGATAACCTGTCAATTGATATGATAACATATCAATAACCTCAGATATGCAGATGACACCACCCTTATGGCAGAAAGCGAAGAGGAACTAAAGATCCTCTTGACAAAGGTGAAAAAGGAGAGTGTAAAAGCTAGCTTAAAACTCAACATTAAAAAAACTAAGATCACAGCATCCAGTCCCATCACTTCATGGCAAATAGATGGGGGAATAATGGAACCAGTGACACTTTATTTTGGGGGGCTCCAAAATCAATGCAGATGGTGACTGCAGCTATGAAATTAAAAGATGCTTGCTCCTCGGAAGAAAAGCTATGACAAACGTGGACAGCATATTAAAAAGCAGAGACATTACTTTGCCAAAAAAGGTCCATCTAGTCAAAGCTATGGTTTTTCCAGTAGTCATGTATGGATGTGAGAGTTGGACCATAAAGAAGGCTGAGTGCCAAAGAATTGATGCTTTCGAACTGTGGTGTGGAGAAGACACTTGAGAGTTCCTCAGACCACAAGGAGGTCAAACCAGTCAATCCTATAGGAAATCAGTCCTGAGTATTCATTGGAAGGACTGACACTGATGCTCCAATACTTTGGCCACCTGATGTGAAGAGCCAACTCATTAGAAAAGACTCTGATGCTAGGAAAGATTGAAGGTGGGAGGAGAAGGGGATGACAGAGGATAAAATGGTTGGATGGCATCACCAACTCAACAGGCATGAGTTTGAGCAAGCTCCGGGAGATGATGAAGGACAGGGAAGACTGGTGTGCTGCAGTCCATGGGGTTGCAAAGAGTTGGACACGTCTGAGCATCTGCACAACAACAACAATGTAGTCTATTAGGTGTGCAATATTCTGTCTAAAAATATGTACACACCTTAATCAAAAATTATGTTTTTGGAAAAATGGCTCCCATAGATTCAAGTTCCACAAAACTTCAATTTATGAAAAAAAATGTAGTATCAGCTAGGTGAATTAATATAAAGCACAATAAAACAAGGTAAACCTGCACTATAATACTTAATCATATTACCCTAAGAGAGTAAGAAAAAGAAACAAAAAAGTCTGAACTAGTTGGCTTTTGTATTAATAAATGGAGAAGTCATTTGTTTCATTTAATATGATTTGTCAAAGTTCAATTGCTTTTTTCCCCAAGTTTTTAGCTCTCAAGTAACAAATAACATAGCCCTGTGAGTAAAGGTTAATTCTTTTTAATGTTACCATTTATACTAATTAAGATGATATTTTATGATTTTATAAAAAGTACATGAACTGATCAAATATATCTGTTTCATATCTATTATTCCATTTTGTGAATGTACTTGAAAACTAGTGTGCTGTGCCTTAAACATGGCTTAGCTAATCATTACAGGAACACATAGTTCAGAACTTTACATAATCTAGACTTTCTTATTCATAAATTATTCATTTGGAAATATTTCACAAGAGGAAACGCTGAACTCCTAAAAATCTTATAATAGGCAGTTGAAATCTTGTCAATGATTTTTTAATCACTGAAGTAAAAAATATTTAAAACTGTTTCTATAGCACATAATATGAACCACTGATTTATTTCTAAACATTACTGACTTTATCATTCATTTTAATGGCATTATACTTAATCACCTTATTTAGACTATAAACTTTGTAAAGATGTATATGTTTGTTAAGCACTGACCGTCTTAGGGTATAACATATATGGATGATTTCTACTGGCCCTTCACGTACTGAATGTGCTGTAGAGGAGCCATGTATGTAACTCCGTTTTACCATCCCTGGTCTACTCCATGATAAGATGTCATCTGTCAGACCCTGGAAGTATTCAGGAAAATCATTGTTTACTTGAGATACCTATGATTCAAAAGGAAATCAACAGCTTAATTTTAATAATTTAAGCACAGACTTAGTTGCTCTGGGGCATGCAGGATCCTCCCAGAACAGGGAGTGAACCCATGTCTCCTGCATTGGAGGGCAGATTCTTTATCACTGAGTCACCAGGGAAGCCCGAAACCACCTATTTTTAATAAGCTGTGCCAAAAATATTCATAGAATATATAGACAACAATCTTTCTTTGCACAGGTTACTTTGGGGGATTTTATCCCCAAGAATACTGAACATTCATTAAAGAGTATTTCTATAAGGAATTTAAAACAATCATATCCCAAATTGGTGATTCTATGTTTGCCAACTTTCAAAATTGTATTCTGTGTATTTAAAATGGTATTAAATTTAAGAAAGATAAATAACATAACATTTGATAAGGTGCCCAGATACAGGGAACACAATCAGCTATTTGGTTATATTCTTTTCTGCACTGTATTCCTTTTTGTCCCAAGTATGACTTTTGCTTCCACTGCTCGAGATTTACCCCAAATCAGTACATAACAAAAAGATTCCTCTTTACAAATGTTAAATCCTAGCTCATTTTCTTCTGAATCCACCAGCCCCACAGCTTTTCCTTTCTCAACACCAATGACAGGGCTGTGAAACAAACAGTTGTCCCTCCATTTTTTTTTTTTTTTTTCATTATGTTCTACAGACCGTCACTTGCTCTTATAAATTCAGGTTGAACTGAACAGGCTGAAGAAGTTCAGTTCAGGGTCAAGCTCCCTGAAATAGCATGAAATTGTGCATTGCTGGAAATAGAGGGTTTAATCTTTGTGCCAAGGGTCATAAAACAGAATCATCTGGTCTTTCAATCATTACTCTTCCACTGCAGCTAGTTCCTAGACTATTTGTAACTTTCTCTGATTGAAAAAAAAATAAATTAAAACTGTCATTTGGTTAAAAAGAGCAAGGGAAAAGTGCTATAACCTACCTACTATTTGGACTTGATTTACTGAAGTTCTGCTTCACTGACATATTCAATAAATTGCAATTAGTCTTCACAGACTTAATATTCAAAAACCCATGGTTACTGGAGTATGCTTCGTAATATTCAGTCATGCAAACCAGGGCAATATATTGATGCACATGTGGTACCTATTTTAGTGACATTATTTCTATTTGATCTGATGTTCCCGCTGCACAGCGATATTTCAGCAGTTCTAAAAATGTCCTCCTTTGTAGTTCACAACATAAAAAAATCACTTTTTCAACATCAGGCAGAAAGTAATAGAATTATGCTTGAAGATAACTAAGGGAATATCATGAAGCTAAATTATAGAAGAATAGCTTTTTAAAGCTTTTTTGGATGGTATCAAGTAAATAATTTATTCATTTAACAAACATTTTTGAGGTAGTGGTTATAATTTCCTGAATTGAATGGAAATCATACTCCATTAATTGCATTTTTTATGTAACTAAGAAAAAAATACAAATATGGAAAAAATACAGGAAGAATTAGTCTAGGTGGTAAATAGATTGTTAGTTACATATCAGTTGACATTCTCCTGAAATTCCCTTATGATAAAAGCTAGAATATTATTGTGAGGGTTATACTGTATTTTATGATTTTGGCCACATTAGAGTATATCTGTTGGAGAAATAATTATTTTAGGATTTATCCTTACTTTAAAAAATCGCGACTGCATGTGAAAAGCTCACACATGTGTGTGCACATGCACACAGACACACACACATGTGCACAAAGAATGATAAAGGCTGAATCACTTGATGTTCTATTTCTGCCCTGAGCTACAAATGTATCTCTTTTTTTTTTTTTTTTTTAATAGAAGCCCATATAGTAGGAATAGTTATGACTTTCTGTGTCTGAGGACACATGCTGGATTTCTTCCTATACTTCTGTAATATATATATTCTTTTAATTGTTCACAGAAAATAAAATCAATCAGGCATGATGTACTTGAACGTATTGTTTTTTGGCTGTAAGTCACTAAAAACCCATATTCTCTCCTTTATCTCCTAGTGTGAATTCCTAATCACCAATTTTTACTAAAGATAGAGCCAATGGAATGGTGTTTGTTTGAAGATTATTAGACAAACATTAGACAAACAGAGCATTAGACAAACAGGGAATTCAAATGGACTATAATTTGCTTTCAGGTGTATGTACCTACTCTGGGAAAATGTATTTATTGAAAAATCAAAGTTAATTCTTCAAAAGATGTTCAGAAACTCTGTGATCTATGAGTAAATTGACTAGAAACTGAAAAAAAAGAGTAAAGCATACCTGAAAACTTAAAAAAAAAACTTTCTAAAATGAAAGTGAGTTGGGTATATTTTAATTAGATTCTTAAGATATGTATTTTTATTTTAATAAATTGCAAAATCATCTTTATTTTTAGTAAATATATTTTTTCTATACATTCTTTTTTTACATAAACAATTGAGGATTTCAAATTACTAGTTTATCTAGATTAAACTTTAAGTCTAAAAGTTTTAAATATTTCATAATTATCAATGAAAAACCTTTTTCTTGATATACAAGTACTACTCAATCTTTGGAAATATGTAAAACTGCAGAAAATCATGTATTTACTTCATAATTTTTGACTTGTACTAAGCATACCTTTGGAAAACTTCTGTTTTCCTTCTTGGGTATGGTATTTTTCTACTTTCTTTAAGTAGTAACATTTTAAAATATATATTTAGTTTCAAAAATATTTCAAAAATATAGTTGAATGAGTTGATGTGCTGAAATTTAATACATAGTAGTTGTTTCAAATTCATCATGGATGTATTTTGTAGAAACACTTAATTGAAAACATTTTTATTTATTCAGATATTTCCAAATATACAAGCTGAATGTTTTCATGAGGGATGAGTAATAATATAACATGTTTTTAAAATGGCTGCTAATATTTCAACCTCACAGTCTTTATTGTGAAAAGTAAAGAAAAAGATTGTTTTATATTCATAGGATCTCTGCAGCAAACTTAGGCTGACACAAATTTTATGTCTAGAAGGCAGATTTGACTGTTTAAACAGTAATTTGAATTAGCATTCACCAGCTTTGTGAAACATTTCTGTGCCCTTTATATTTATAATTTTTTCCCCCTTGATCTCTATGCCTTTTTAGGGTCTCAATTTGTGAGTTATAGTTTGGAAGGTTTCATATTAGGTTATTTGCCCCCAAATTTAATAAGATGATTTTGCTTTACCCCTCTTTTCAACCTATTTAGATGGCACACTTTTCTAAAAGTAAAAAGATTGTTTTCTAGGCTAGTCAGAGATGCTGTTGTCTTGTAAAAGTTCACTTTTATTTTTTTAACCTGTCTCTAAACATTTCTTTATATTTAATTCAGTGGTGTAGACATTTACAAATGCTAATAGTCTAATAGTGCTACTGATTCCTTTAAAATTCAGAAGAATGTGCCTTTCACCAAATCATAAAATTGCAAGTGAATGGTTTTACATCATACCAATTAGATTGTCCTACTTTCTGCCTAGTTATGACTTTATAAATCAACAGTGCGCTTATTCAAGGAAGACTTTCTCTTCTGTGTGAATATGTGAGTAGTTTAAAAGAGGTACTTGTTTAAAACGTTTTTCTGTAGCATTTCCTTTGGTTAGTCTCCTGATTTTTAACTATGCTCTTTTTTATTCAAAACCAGTTCTCATTTACTTCTTATAAGATTCATCTTTGTCAAAGAATATTTTTATAAATGAGTTGCTAAAATAATAAAGATAACTGAATTTTTAAAAAAGGAGTAAGGTGACATAAGATGCTCCCCATGTCCAGTCTTAAAGATATCTCATCGTATCATGTATATCTAAATCTTAGAGGTTTGATTTAATAACATTATTATATTTGCACACAAACATATATAAGTTTTGGAGACGGAAATGGCAACCCACTCCAGTATTCTTGCCTGGGAAATTCCATGGACAGAGGACAGAGAAGCCTGGTGGGCTATAGTGCATGGGTTTGCAAGAGTCAGATACAACTTAGTGACTAAACCATATATATGTTTATGTGTATACATATTATAGTACATATCAAATATACAATTATAAAAGAAAACTAATGTTAGCATTACTTTTATAAAAATGTGGAAAAAATTATAAAGGAGATGGAAAATAAGTTTTCAAGTTATAGAATTTAAAAGTGGTGTTTAATTGGTGCTTTCTAAATGTTGCTTCTCTTAATTTCCCTTTAAAATTGGTAGCAATGTATAGAAGCACAAAAATCCAATACCCTGAAGAGAAAACTGCATCATTATAAATATTAGAAATATTTAGGGCTAATATAATTGATGAATCTGTTTTGTTTTACTGAGTGCATTTTCTGTATTAGGAGGTGTGCTGGTGCAGGGGCTCTGAGGAGGAGTAACCATTCATCCAGCCCTCAAGATTTCTACACTAACAAAATACAATTAAAGTGGATAAGTGCTCTTTTTCATGAAACTAAATTCAATTATATCTGACTGTCTGGGGATATTATTCCCCTGGAGAGATGACAGTTCATAAATTAAAACTCTGTTTTCTACTTAAATGATTGCATGCAATCACATAGCTATGACTTCCACGTTAGTCCACTATGACAATGAAAAGAGAATTTTACAATTTGGTGAGAGGAATCTTCTGTGACAAATTGAGGTCCTAATCAGTGAATTTTTTCTTTCTGTAATTTTCCTATAATTGCCGACATTCACCTTGCACTGAGTATTAATGAACACTAACTTTTTATGTAGTTTAAATTGGACAAAAATAATCTATTATAGGTTGCTTGCTCAGTGTGAATGAACATTTATTTTCTGTTCAAATGCTATACGCAACTATTTGCATCAATTTTGCTTTTAATGAGAATCCTTGGAACTAAGATGTAAATATCTTCGAACTAAATAAGTTGAAGAGTTTAATGATTAAATTAGAAAATTTTAATTTCTTCCTGCAGACATTGTGCAAAGCTTTTAACTATTTTCTGATCGTTCTGTGTTAATTCAAACAGAATAATATTGTACACTTTTAGAGCGTAGGTCCAAAGCCTAGCTGCCTTGGTCTCAAGGTATGTATTTACTCCTTCTGGGATGCCCTTCCTGAGTCCATACTATAGATTTGCATATTCCTTGTAGATTCCCCTTTGATGTCTCGTGCTGCTTCTTTTCAGTTCTTGCTATTAATTGTATGCTTCTTTATGGACAAGCAATGCACGTGTCTTATTTGTATTTTGATCTCTTGTGCTTAGGAATGAGAAATTGATCATCAATCTTGCAATATTATGTTTTGTTTTGTTCACAAGCTTTAACAGCTATTTCATTGAATTATGAGACTCTCTTGCTTACTGTTTTGAGAGGAATAGCTTAATTTGAAAATTAATTTCTATTTAAAATATTTTAATATTTGTAATATTAAGTTGCACCTAATTATGTCTAATGAACTTGACATATTATTAGCATTTGTATATTTAAATAGTCCATAAAGATCCATGAAAAAGACATGGAGGGGACTTCCTTGGTGGTCCAGTGGCTAAGACACCATGTTCCCAATGCAGGGGGCCCGGGTTTAATTTCTGGTCAAGGAACTAGATCCCACATGCCACAGCTAAAACCTAGCACAATCAAATAAATAAACAATAGGTTTTTTTTTTTAAGACATGGATGATGAAACAGAATTATTTCAGAAATGTATTTCAGGAATCCAATTTTCATACTTTTATGAATTATTTGTATTCAAAAACATGAACATTGATAGTTACTGCTGTATTACAGTGGGCCCTAAAATGTCAGCAGTGGCAAATGGTTATTCATAATTGTCAAGCCAAAGACCAAATCCTATATGGAAAGCTATTCGGAGAGATTAACATGTAAGTTAGTTATGTTAAGTTAGTCTTAATCTTCAAGAAAATAAAACTCAGTAAAGAGATGTTAGGTATGTGAGAAATGAACAAGTTGACTGGTTCAAGGAAGCAAAGGTGGGAGGAAGGACACATCTGCTTACAATGTAATTTTAAGAATTAGAAACACTCACCCAACATGAAATTTTTTGCCTGAAAGAGAAATATATTCCATGTATCAAAGGGACATCACACAAGTTTTCAAGTCATATCACATCTTTAAAAATTGGGAAATGTAACTGCCAAGGTCTTTCTCTTATAACTCCCAGCCTCTGTCAAAGACACACCCTGCCTCCTATTGTGAATCGGCAGCCAGACTGCCCAAGTTTGAGGTCACACGCCAATGCTTTCTCTGTGAACTTAAACTGTCTACACTCAACTTTCTTCTCTGTAAAATAAAAATTGTAATAATTTATCTATATTATAGATTTGTGGTGAGTACTAGGTGAATTTATTCTAGTAACGCTCTTAAAAGAATGCCTGGCAGGTAGAAAATTCATGTAAGTGTTTACTACTCTCCCCCACTGGCGGGACCATTGTTTAAACTGGTAGAATCTTTAGTATACATATGGCACACACATACACAAAAGATTACCAGTTGAATTTTGAATGTCTAAGATGACATGTTTTTTCCTGTCTTTTTACTACTAATAATGAACTTTTATAACTTGCTGAGGGACTAAATTCTTCTTTCAAAATTTATTTTCAATTCAGTTCAGTTCAGTCGCTCAGTCATGTCCAAGTCTTTGCGACCCCATGGACTGCAGCACGCCAGGCCTCCCTGTCCGTCACCAACTCCTGTAGTTCACTTAAACTCATGTCCATTGAGTCAGTGATGCCATCCAGCCATCTCATCCTCTGTCGTCCCCTTCTCCTCCCACCTTCAATCTTGCCCAGCATCAGGGTCTTTTCAAATGAGTCAGTTCTTCTCATCAGGTGGCCAAAGTATTGGAGTTTCAGCTTCAGCATCAGACCTTCCAAAGAATATTCAGGACTGATTTCCCATTTTAGTTCATTTTATACTGAAGTATGTGTGTATGTGCTCAGTCGCTCAGTTTGTGTCTGACTCTTTGTAATCCCTTAGTCTGTAGTCTGTCAGGTCCTCTGTCCATGAAATTTTCCAGGCAAGAATGCTGGAGTGGGTTGCCATTTGCTACTCCAGGGGATCTTCCTGACCCAGGGATTGAACACACATCCCTTGTGTATCCTGCATTGGCAGGCAGAGTCTTTACCACTGTGCTACTTGGGAAGCCCTTAGTGAAGTATATTTGATATATTATGTCTCACATGTACAGCAAATACATATATATATGTACATATATATGTGTATATATATATATATACACACACACACATATATATTCTTGTGTGATGTCTCTTTAATACATGCAATATATTTATCTGTCAGGCAAAAGATTGTATGTTAGGTGAGTGTTTCTAATCTTTAAAATTACATTGTAAGCAAATATGTCCTTCCTCCCACTTTTGCCTGCCTTGAACCAGTCAACTTGTTCATTTCTCACATCCATATCAGTTCAGTTCAGTTCAGTCACTCAGTCATGTCCGACTCTTGGCGACCCCATGAATCGCAGCACGCCAGGCCTCCCTGTCCATCACCAACTCCCGGAGTTCACTCAGACTCACGTCCATTGAGTCAGTGATGCCATCCAGCCATCTCATCCTCTGTCGTCCCCTTCTCCTCCTGCCCCCAATCCCTCCCAGCATCAGAGTCTTTTCAAATGAGTCAACTCTTCACATGAGGTATATATATACAAACATACATATACTTTTCAGATTCTTTTCCATTGTAAAGTTATTACAATATATTGAATATAGTTCCCTGTCCTATACAGTATGTCCTTGTTGTTTGTCTATTTTATATATAGGAATTTTAATACAAAATTCCTAATTTATCCCTCCCCTCCCCTTTGGTAACCATAAATTTGTTTTATATGTCTGAATCTATTTTTTTTATAAATAAGTTTACTTGTATCACTTTTTTAGATTCTGCATATAAATAATATCATATATTTCTTTGTCTTACTTCACTTAACATTTTAACCTCTAGGTCCATCCATGTTGCTGCAAATGGCATTATTTCAGTCTTTTTATGGCTGAGTAATACTCCATTGTGTTTGTGTGTGTGTGTCTGTGTATGGATGCTTAGGTTGCTTCCATGTCTTTGCTATTGTGAATAGTATTACTGTGAATATTGGAGTACATGTATCTTTTTTAATTAGAATTTTTGTTTTTACCAGATATATGCCCAGGATAGGGATTACTGGATCCTACAAAGACATTTTGATGACGACTATTCTGACAGATTTGAGATATCTTGTTATTTTGATTTATGTTTCTCTGATGATTAGAGATGTTAAACATCTTTTCACGTGCCTATTGGCCACCTGTATGTCTTTTGGAAAAAACTTGTGTTGAGGTGTTCTGCCCATTTCTTTTGCCATGTACTTTCAGGTTTTTTGTTTTTATAACTGAAGTATAGTTGACTCACAATATTGTGTTAATTTTTGCTATACAGCAAAGTGATTCTGATATACATACATATATGTACACATTTTTAAAATATTGTTTTCCATTATGGTTTATCATAGGATATTGAATATAGTTCCCTGTGTGATACAGCAGGACCTTGTGCTTGATTCATTCTATACACAATAGTTTTCACCTGCTTAGCCTAAACTCCCTCTCCATCCCTTCTCCAACTCCTGCTCCCGTGGCAACCACAAATCTATTCTTTATGTCTGTGAGTCTGTTTCATAGATTCCACACATAAACGAAATCATATGGTGTTTGTCAATCTTTTTCTGAGTGAATTCACTTAGTATGATAATCCCTAGTTGCATCTATGTTGCTGCAACTGACATTATTTCATTCTTTTTTATGGGTGAGTAACATTCCATTGTATATATGTACTACACATTCTTTATCCATTCATCTGTCAGTGGACACTTTGATTGTTTTCATATCTTGATTATTGTAAATAGTACTGCTATGAATATAGGGGTACATGTATCTTTTTGAATTGTAATTTTGTCTGGTTATATGCCCAGGCATACAAGCTCAGGAGTGGGATTGTTTGATTATATGGTATTTCTATTTTTAGTTTTCTGAGGAAGCTTCATACTGTTATATTTCTATATAAATTTGAAAATTTTTTGGTTTTGGTCTGTTAAAAATGCCATTTGTTGATTCTTCTTCAAATAGATAGCGAACAATTTCTAAACTCAATTTTTTGAAAGTTTTAGTATGAATTTATGTCAAGTTTGAGATACAGTCAGATCCTGTTTAATGTCTGAAGTTCATTCACTAAGTGCTGCTTTACTTGCCAGCAGAAGAGCAGTATTTTCACATATTTGAATTGTTCAGTGACTAAGATAACAAGACCCCAGATGAAAACTTTCCTATTTACTGAAACAACAAAAAAAGACCTCCTCCAAAAATTATACAATAGAATCACCAATGGCACAATCACAATGCCAGAACTGCATTTACTTTCCTACTGTACATAAGGATGACCTTTCACAGCTATGTAGTAATTATAAAAGATATAGCAGTACAAAGTCAAGTGACAGGCTGATGGAGTCACTCTGAGTTGAGCCCATCTGCTGGGTATTTCAGTTGTTCTAAGATACATCCTTAGATACTTAAATCATCTCTTAAATAACTTTTGTTCTCAGCAAACCATAAGAGAAAAAAATAATCCAAGTGGTTTGTAAGGGAAGGTGGGGGAGAGAGGGAATATGTCATACTACCTTGGAGCTAATTTCTTAGCATTCAGATTTTAAAAAAGTGTACACACACACACCCCCATGCCTGGATCACCAGAATAGCCTTCTCTATTCTTGACCACTACATTCTCTTCACCTTGATTGACCAATTGTTAAGACTTAATATATTCATTTTCTCCCCTCCCTGCCTTTCCTCCCTCAATTTTTTGGGATTTAGTTGCATACTTAATAACTGTTCTTTCTTAAATAGTCCATCATTTGTTTTTAAGAACTAGGACATCCTCTTACATAGCCACAATGCAATCATCATGCTTTGAGAATTTGACACTGAAAGAATACTGTAATCCAGTATATAGTCCATATTTAAATTTCCCCAGTTTTTTCATAGCTGGTTCTTTTCTTCTCTTGGATTTAATCAAGGAAAAATCTCTGCATTTGATTTTCCTGTTCTCAAATATATTTCCATATGACAGCCACAGTAATCTTTTTTAAAAGCCTCAAATGCATTATGGCATCTCTTTGAATCTTTTCATTGAGCTTAAAATGAAATACAAATCTCTTATTTGTTAGCTCTCCAGTTCCATCTCATTTATTATCCACCTCAAATTATTTTTCAGTGATAATGAATTAATTTATTTTTCCAGAAATCACCATGCTGTCTGTTATGTCAATAGCTTTGTTAATAATGTTCCTCCTATCAAAGCATTCTACTTTAATTTCTCTTTTCACTTAGATAACTCATCCACTTTCTGATGCTACAACCAAGACATCATTGCCAGTGAAAAGCACCTGCCAACATCAGACTGAGTTTGGTGTTCCACTTTGTGCTCACGTAGCACCCTATAGTTACAGCTAATGAGCATTTATCACATCCTTTGGAGTCATCTGTTTACTAACCAGAAACAGTCTAAGTCTTTTGAAGAAAGGAAACTGATGCCTTGTTCACCACTGTATACCTGAAGTCTACTGAGTATTTTTCCCACAGTTATTTCAGTGAGTGAACATAAACACAAAAAAATCATAACTGCTACTGAAAACCCTAGGGCTAAATCTGGATGAAATTATAATTGAGCAATCTGTAGGAGTCCTAGGTTATTTTCAAACTAGAAACAGGACTGAAAAATTAAGTTGTTACTGTTATCTGGGGTCCAAAAATATTTTCACAATTTATCCCCTTTTTAGTTACTGAGTATACTTGTGCTTTATTGTTACACTGTAACCATAACATTGTTCATGCACATACTGTAACACTTATTTTAACACAGAACTATAAAAGTTTGTCTGAACTTCAGGATTTGAGACAAAGCCAAATCCTCACCTCTTAGAGATCTGAATTCAGATATGGTAATTAAATTTTAGATTTAAAACTTGTTACCCAAGTAGAAGATTCCCAGGAAAATGTGACTATTATTAAGTTAAAAAAAAAAAAAGAAAAAAAACTTCATTTGGGTAGATGAAAATAATGACTACAAGAAGATAACTGATTGGGTCTTTAAGGGGTAAATTTTAACACACAATTCTAAATTCAGTTAAACTAAGACATATTCTTTTAAAGAAATACTTCCAACTTTTTTTTTTTTTTTAATTTTGAGGAATATTTAGTATCTAGGTTTAGGTAATAGGAGTTTTTATTTTTAAAAGCGAACAATTAGTTACCTTATAAGTTCATATTATTCCTAATTTTTAATCTTTGCTCAATATGCAACAGGTTAGTTTTTCAAATATTTAGCAAAAGAATGAAAATAACCTGCTAGTTTTGGAAAATTAGTCACTCAACATTTTTTCTTTGTATGTAAATATTTTTAAAAATCCATTCTATAGATTTTGGTTGCCATCATCTGAAATTTTATTTAAAATTGAATTAGGGCTTCCCTGGTGAGCCAATGGTTAAGAATCTACCTTGCAATGCAGGGGACACTGGTTCGCTACCTTGTCTAGGAAAATCCTACATGCTGTGAGGAAACTAAGCCGGTGCATCACAACTACTTGGACCTGCACTCTGGAGCTCACCAGCCATGACTACTGAGACCACGTGCAGCAACTTCTGAAGCCCGCCTGCCTTGGAGCCTTTACTCCTGCAACAAGAGACTCCACCGCAATAAGACGCTCACACACAGCAATGAAGAGCCAGCCCAGCCAAAAAATAAATAAAATGGAATTAGTAGCACGGTAATTACCTAACTAAAAAGGTAATTGTCAAATTAAAACAAATATGAATAGCCAAAATTTCAAGTTTTAATATAAATTAGTAATGGTGTACATGATGTATGTATTTATTGCTTGTGTAATTTTATTTTTTGATTATTCTATTTGTGGTTGTACACCTAGTATAAATTTACACCTAGTATAAATTGAAAAAATGCATTAGTATTTAATTAATGTACCTAAATGTAAATATTCTAAGAAACAAAGTAAATTTTCACCATTTTGTACATAAAAAATATACTGATTTATCATTTTATACATATGATAAAATGTTTGCTAATTTACCGGAGTTTACCAATTGTTTGACTATCCCACTGATTCTACTCTCAGAGTGCAAAATTAAAGAGAAAGTAATTCTTTAAAAGTACACCTAGATATAGTTCATAAAATATAAATTACAATCAACTTTAAATTTCTGCACAAAGATTTTTCAAGAACCCACTATGTTATTCCATAAATTATACAAGACAGAATTTTAGCCTGAAATATTTTTATGGAGCAGTTGTCCCAGTAAATTCTGGTACCTAAAAACCTATGTGAAAGTGAAGTCTCTCAGTCGTGTCCGACTCTTTGAAACCCCATGAAGCGTGTAGCCTACCAGGATCCGCCGTTCACGGGATTTTCCAAGCAGGAGTACTGGAGTGGGTTGCCATTTCCTTCTCCAGGGGATCTTCCTGACCCAGGGATTGAAGCCTGGTCTCCCTCATTGTAGGCAGACGCTTTATGGTCTGAGCCACCAGGGAAGGCCAAAAACCTATGTAAGACCCTGATAAGAGCCAGTTTTGGTCTTAATCCTATCAAGATACTAGCTGAGAAGGTTAGTTTTAAAGTGAAGAACTAAAGTTAGAACTAGGTGGAGGACATCTGACCTAGCATTTCTCAAACACTTCAGAGAAACAAATGTTTCTTTAAAAAGTTAGATTCCCACAGATAAAAGAGATTTTATAATCATGTTTTGTAAGCAATATGAGAACTTTAGTTTTCATATTAACTTTAGTTTTAAAGTGGAGAACTAAAGTTAAAACTAGTTGTAACTAAAGTTAGAACTGGGTGGAGGGCCCTATTCCTAGGGCAATGAAAGGATTTATATGGGTAATTAGTGAGCTGAAAATATCCAGTTTCATTTCTTAGGTTGTGCTGAAGTTTGTTCTTGCAAGTAAAGTTTCAAATTCTTCAGATAAAAGAGGATATTATAAAACTGTATAATATGTAAAAATATAAACATTAAAAGCAAAAGAGAAAAAGAGTACAAAAGTCATGCTCATAAAGGAGAAAAAATAAGTACATTTCATCTTACTCAAACATGGCTCTTTTTCCAAATTTATTTTAAACTTTGATCTGGTTAAGAGCTGTAGATCATTCCACCTACAGGATATTTTGATTTGGCTGCCCCTGTATAACTCAGTTTTATGTCCTAATGTAAATGACTATGCTTCTCTCTCAAAGCTCTTTTCCAGAAATTATACCACCATTCATCTGACCCAGCATTTCCTAAACACTTCAGAGAAACAAGTGTTTCTAAAAAAAGTTAGATTCCTTCCCATGGATAAAAGAGATTTCATAATCATGTTTCATAACCAATATGAGAAGATAACCACATAAAGTTGGCAAAACTCTTCTGATTAAAAATTAACAATTCTAACCCTAGCAAAGTCTGAAAGATGTGATCTTGCTTGAAAGAGACAGAATTTCTATATGAGGTTTTCTATGAAGAATTTTCTATATGAGGTTTTCTGAAGAATTTCTATATGAGGTTTGTTAGCACTTTTAGGATATGAAATGCTGTAAATTATCTGTGTAGGACAATGATACAACCCTTCTTGCAACACAAAACTTTATTAAAGCCTGCAGATGTTGTACTATTAATATATAGTGTTGTTTTGAAGACTAAGTGAATCAAAGTTTCATGGATACTAAAAAAATAGGATAAAAGATTACTAGATTTCTTGGATGTTGACCTAGCATTTGAATTTTTAAAAAAATAACTGAAGAACAAGGTGACACAAGTTTTCTCAGTAACATTAGAAACTATCCTACATTCTCCTTCAATGGCAGTTAACTTCCTTTGCTTATAATGCTAACTACTGCCTACATTTCCATCCACAATCCATCCTCATCTCACCCTCACTCCCACCTCATCTTCCGGAAATTTCCTATATTACAGATGCTAAACTGATTACCCATCATATTTTCTGTGAAGATTTCCCTGGGCCACATCAGGCTAAACTAAACCATTATAGTTTCTGGTAAATCTTTTTGTTACACTGTAAGGTCTGTGATGGTGGAGGCTGTATTATATTTATCTTTATACTTTATTCTGCACTTCATTTCCTCATTTATGAAACAGATAATAATAGGACTTATCTAAAGGGAGTTTTCCTGATTAAATTAAAAGGGATATATAAATTGGTTTAAAGAATTTTGGGTACATGAAATAAATATGTTTTAAGTCTATTTAACTAGCTGTCATATATTGCTACTATTATTTGATCTAGTACTGGGAACAGCATCTCTCATGAAGTAGGTGCTGACAATGTTTACTCAATGAGTAAATTAAAATAACTCAAAGAAATATTTGAAGGAGAGACACAATGATAGAATAGAAGAATTTGAGCTTAACTTATCCCATGAAAACACCAAAATCACAACTAACTGCTAAACAACCATTGACAGAAAAGACTCGCACCTACAAAATAGATATTCTACACCCAAAGACAAAGAAGCAGCCACAGTGGGACAGCAGGAGGGGCACTTTCACAACAGAATCAAATCTCATACCTGCCAGATTGGAAACCCACAAACTGGAAAACAATTTACCAGGGTCTCCCACATGAAAGGGAAAGTCGCTCAGTCATGTCTGACTCTTTGAGACCCCATGGACTATGCAGTCCATGAAATTCTCCAGGCCAGAATACTGGAGTGGGTAGCCTTTCCCATCTCCAGGGGATCTTCCTAACCCAGGGATCAAACCAGGTCTCCAACATTGCAGGTGGATTCTTTACCAGCTGAGCCACAAGGGAAGCCCAATGAGTGAGAGTTTTGATCCTTGTCAGGCTCCCAAGCCAAGGTGTCCAGCATAAAGAGGAGGAAAAGCCCCCAGCGTATTTGGTTTTGAAGGTCAGCAGGGCCAGAAAGAAGGAGCTCTGTAGGACTGGGGGAAACAGAGACTTCATTCTTGGAGGGTGCAGACAAGGTTTCAATGCACTGGGACCCAGGGAAAAGTAGTGACTCCATAAAAGCTTGAGCCAGATTTACCTGTGGGTCTTAGAGGATCTCCTGGGGAAACCAGGGTCAACTGTGGCTCACTGTGGAGGCAAGGAAACTGGTGGCACATGCCCCAGGGATTGTTCATTGACCTGAGCTCCCACAGAGGTCACCATTTTGATGTCAGGAACTGGCCACACTGACAGCCTTCAGGCTCCAATGCTGGGGCATTCAAGCCAAATAACCAACAGTGTGGGAACACAGACCCACCCATTAGCAGATAGGCTGCCTAAAGTTGTCTTGAGCCAATAGTTGTCTCTAAACAGATGCCTTGACACAGTGTTGCCACCAGAGGGACAATATCCAGCCTCACCCAGCAGTGGGCATGCACCAGTCCCTCCCACAGGGAAGCCTGCACAAGCCCCTGAATCATCCTCACCCACAAAGGGGTGAGAAAACCAAGAAGAATCACAATGTTGAATCCTGAGGAATGGAGACCAGAGACACAGAAAGTTAGGCAGAATGAGATGGCAAAGAAATAAGTTCCAAATGAAAGTATGAAACTCCAGAAGAATGACAAAATAAAATGGAGATAAGCAATCTACCTGGAAAAGCATCCATAGTGACAATAGTAAGGATTACCCAAGATCTTGAAAAAAGAATGGAGTTAAAGACCAAGAGTAAAGAACATTAGAAATGCATTTGAAATTAACAGCAACAACTTAAAACTATCTTGTGTGTACATATGTGTGCACATCTACATATATGTGTGCATATATGTAGATGTGCACACATATACATACACTGCTGTATCAGAAGTTCATGGGGAGGGGGTTGAAGGAGAGTGTGAAATGAATGGAGAGAGTTGCATAGAAACATGTACTTGGCCATTTGTAAAACAGATGAAAGTGAAAGTCATTCAGTCATGTCCGAGTCTTTGCAACCCCAAGGACTATAAGTCCATGGAATTCTCCAGGCCAGAATACTGGAGTGGGTAGCCTATCCCTTCTCCAGGGGATCTTCCCAACCCAGTGATCAAACCCAGGTCTCCTACATTGCAGGCAGATTCTTTACCAACTGAGATATCAGGGAAGGCTGCAAAATAGACAGCCAGTGGGAATTTGCTGTATGACTCAGGGAACTTAAATGAGACTCTGTGACAACCCAGAGGGGTGGGATGGGGTGGGAGGTGGGAGGGGGGTTTAAAAGGGAGGGGACATATGTATACCTATGGCTGATTCATGTTGATGTATGGAAGAAACCAACACAATATTGTAAAGCAATTATCCTTCAATTAAAAATAAATTAAAGATATATATATATATATATATATATATATATATATATATACACATACATGTTCATGGTAACTGCAAACAAAAAATTTACAGTAGGTAACACACGGGAAAGAATCCAAACACAACAATAAAGTGAAATTGAAGTCACTCAGTCATGTCTGACTCTTTGTGACCCCATGGACTGTAGCCTACCTGGCTCCTCCGTCCATGAGATTTTCTAGGCAAGAATGCTAGAGTGGGTTGCCATTTCCTTCTCCAGGAGATCTGTCCAGCCCAGGGATTGAACCTGGGTCTCCCTCATTGTAGGCAGAAATTTTACCATCTGAGCCACCAGGGAAGCCAACAATACTAAAGATAGTCATCAAATCACAAAAGACAGAAAAGATGAAGGGAAGAAAAAGACCCACAAAAACAAATCCAAAGCAATTGACAAGATGGCAATAAGAATATACATATTGGTAGTTACCTTAAATTTAATTTGATAAAATGCTCCAATCAAAACACATAAACTGCTGAAGTCAAACAAAAACAAGACCTATATCTGTACTGTCTACAAGAGATCCACTTGAGACATATGAACACATACAAACTGAAAGTAAGAGGATAGAAGAAGATATTCTACACAAATGGAAACCAAAAGAAAGCTGATATGAATAGCAATATTCATATCAGATAAAGTAGACTTTTTAAAAAAGACTGTTGTAAGAGGCAAAGAAGAACACTACATAATGATCAAGAGATAAATCTAAGGAGATAAAAAATTTTAAATATATATGTACCCAATATAGGAGCAATCCACTATATAAGGCAAACACTAACAGCCATAAAAGGAGAAATTGACAGTAACAATAATAGTAGAGGATTTAACACCCTACTTACATTAGTGGGAAAATTGTAACACAGAAAATCAATAAGGGAATACAGGTCTTAAGTGATAACTAGGCCAGATGGACTTAATTGATATTTATAGAAAATTCTATACAAAAGCAGCAGAATATATAACTTCTCTCTTTTTTTTTTTTAATAGATTTGTTTACTTATATTGGAGGTTAATTACTTTAAAATATTGTATTGGTTTTGCCATACATCAACATGAATCCACCATGTGTGTACACGTGTTCCCCATCCTGAACCCCCCTCACTCCTCCCTCCTTGTACTATCTCTCTGGGTCGTCCCAGTGCACCAGCCCCAAGCAAACAGTATCATGCATCAAACCTGGACTGGCAATTCGTTTCATATATGATATTATACATGTTTCAATGCCATTCTCCCAAATCATCCCACCCTCTCCTCTCCCACAGAGTCCAAAAGACTGTTCTATGCATCTGTGTCTCTTTTGCTGTCTCACATACAGGGTTATCGTTACCATCTTTCTAAATTCCATATATATGCATTAGTATACTGTATTGGTGTTTTTCTTTCTGGCTTACTTCACTCTGTATAATAGGTTCCAGTTTCATCCACCTCATTAGAACTGATTCAAATGCATTCTTTTTAATGGCTGAGTAATACTCCATTGTGTATATGTACCACAGCTTTCTTATCCATTCATCTGCTAATGGACATCTAGGTTGCTTCCATGTCCTGGTTATTATAAACAGCACTGTGATGAACATTGGGGTACATGTGTCTCTTTCATTCTGGTTTCCTCAGTGTGTATGCCCAGCAGTGGGATTGCTGGATCATAAGGCAGGTCTATTTCCAGTTTTTTAAGGAATCTCCACACTGTTCTCCATAGTGGCTGTACTAGTTTGCATTCCCGTCAACAGTGTAAGAGCGTTCCCTTTTCTCCACACCCTCTCCAGCATTTATTGCTTGTAGATTTTGGATCACAGCCATTCTGACTGGCATGAAATGGAACCTCATTGTGGTTTTGATTTGCATTTCTCTGATAATGAGTGATGTTGAGCATCTTTTCATGTGTTTGTTAGCCATCTGGATGTCTTCTTTGGAGAAATGTCTATTTAGTTCCTTGGCCCATTTTTTGATTGGGTTGTTTATTTTTCTAGAATTGAGCTGCAGGAGTTACTTGTATATTTTTGAGATTAGTTGTTTGTCAGTTGCTTCATTTGCTATTATTTTCTCCCATTCTGAAGGCTGCCTTTTCACCTTGCTTATAGTTTCCTTTGTTGTGCAGAATCTTTTAAGTTTAATTAGGTCCCATTTGTTTATTTTTGCTTTTATTTCCAATATTCTGGGAGGTGGGTCATAGAGGATCCTGCTGTGATTTATGTCAGAGAGTGTTTTGCCTATGTTCTCCTCTAAGAGTTTTATAGTTTCTGGTCTTACATTTAGATCTTTAATCCATTTTGAGTTTACTTTTGTGTATGGTGTTAGAAAGTGCTCTAGTTTCATTCTTTTACAAGTGGCTGACCAGTTTTCCCAACACCACTTGTTAAAGAGATTGTCTTTAATCCATTGTATATTCTTTCCTCCTTTGTCAAAGATAAGGTGTCCATAGGTGCGTGGATTTATCTCTGGGCTTTCTATTTTGTTCCATTGATCTATATTTCTGTCTTTGTGCCAGTACCATATTGTCTTGATGACTGTGGCTTTGTAGTAGAGCCTGAAGTCAGGCAGGTTGATTCCTCCAGTTCCATTCTTCTTTCTCAAGATTTCTTTGGCTATTTGAGGTTTTTTGTATTTCCATACAAATCATGAAATTATTTGTTCTAGCTCTGTGAAAAATACCGTTGGTAGCTTGATAGGATTGCATTGAATCTATAGATTGCTTTGGGTGGTATACTCATTTTCACTATATTGATTCTTCCAATCCATGAACATGGTATATTTCTCCATCTATTAGTGTCCTCTTTGATTTCTTTCACCAGTGTTTTATAGTTTTCTATATATAGGTCTTTAGTTTCTTTAGGTAAATGTATTCCTAAGTATTTTATTCTTTTCGTTGCAATGGTGAATGGAATTGTTTCCTTAATTTCTCTTTCTATTTTCTCATTATTAGTGTATAGGACTGCAAGGGATTTCTGTGTGTTGATTTTATATCCTGCAACTTTACTATATTCATTGATTAGCTCTAGTAATTTTCTGGTGGAGTCTTTAGGGTTTTCTATGTAGAGGATCATGTCATCTGCAAACAGTGAGAGTTTTACTTCTTCTTTTCCAATTTGGATTCCTTTTATTTCTTTTTCTGCTCTGATTGCTGTGGCCAAAACTTCCAAAACTATGTTGAATAGTAATGGTGAAAGTGGGCACCCTTGTCTTGTTCCTGACTTTAGAGGAAATGCTTTCAATTTTTCACCATTGAGAATAATGTTTGCTGTGGGTCTGTCATATATAGCTTTTATTATGTTGAGGTATGTTCCTTCTATTCCTGCTTTCTGGAGAGTTTTGATCATAAATGGATGTTGAATTTTGTCAAAAGCTTTCTCTGCATCTATTGAGATAATTATATGGTTTTTATTTTTCAATTTGTTAATGTGGTGTATTACATTGATTGATTTGCGGATATTGAAGAATCCTTGCATCCCTGGGATAAAGCCCACTTGGTCATCGTGTATGATCTTTTAATGTGTTGTTGGTTTCTGATTGCTAGAATTTTGTTAAGGATTTTTGCATCTTTGTTCATCAGTGATATTGGCCTGTATTTTTTTTTTTTTTTTTTTGTGGCATCTTTGTCAGGTTTTGGTATTAGGGTGATGGTGGCCTCATAGAATGAGTTTGGAAGTTTACCTTCCTCTGCAATTTTCTGGAAGAATTTGAGCAGGATAGGTGTTAGCTCTTCTCTAAATTTTTGGTAGAATTCAGGTGTGAAGCCGTCTGGACCTGGGCTTTTGTTTGCTGGAAGATTTCTGATTACAGTTTCAATTTCCGTGCTTGTGATGGATCTGTTAAGATTTTCTATTTCTTGCTGGTCCAGTTTTGGAAAGTTGTACTTTTCTAAGAATTTGTCCATTTCTTCCCGTTGTCCATTTTATTGGCATATAATTGCTGATAGTAGTCTCTTATGATCCTTTGTATTTCTGTGTTGTCTGTTGTGATCTCTCCATTTTCATTTCTAATTTTATTGATTTGATTTTTCTCCCTTTGTTTCTTGATGAGTCTGGCTAATGGTTTGTCAATTTTATTTATCCTTTCAAAGAACCAGCTTTTGGCTTTGTTGATTTTTGCTATGGTCTCCTTTGTTTCTTTTGCATTTATTTCTGCCCTAATTTTTAAGATTTCTTTCCTTCTACTAACCCTGGGGTTCTTAATTTCTTCCTTTTCTAGTTGCTTTAGGTGTAGAGTTAGGTTATTTATTTGACTTTTTTCTTGTTTTTTGAGGTATGCCTGTATTGCTATGAACTTTCCCCATAGCACTGCTTTTACAGTATCCTACAGGTTTTGGGTTGTTGTGTTTTCATTTTCATTCATTTCTATGCATATTTTGATTTCTTCTGTGATTTGTTGGTTATTCAGCAGCGTGTTGTTCAGCCTACATATGTTGGAATATATAATAATTTTTCTCCTGTAATTGAGATCTAATCTTACTGCATTGTGGTCAGAAAAGATGCTTGGAATGATTTCTATTTTTTTGAATTTACCAAGGCTAGATTTATGGCCCAGGATGTGATCTATCCTGGAGAAGGTTCCATGTGCGCTTGAGAAAAAGGTGAAATTCATTGTTTTGGGATGAAATGTCCTATAGATATCAATTAGGTCTAACTGGTCTATTGTATCATTTAAAGTTTGTGTTTCCTTGTTAATTTTCTGTTTAGTGGATCTATCCATAGATGTGAGTGAGGTATTAAAGTCTCCCACTATTATTGTGTTATTGTTAATTTCCCCTTTCATACTTGTTAGCATTTGTCTTACATATTGCAGTGCTCCTATGTTGGGTGCATATATATTTACAATTGTTATATCTTCTTCTTGGATTGATCCTTTGATCATTATGTAGTGTCCTTCTTTGTCTCTTTTCACAGCCTCTGTTTTAAAGTCTATTTTGTTTGATATGAGTATTGCTACTCCTGCTTTCTTTTGGTCTCTATTTGCATGGAATATCTTTTTCCAGCCCTTCACTTTCAGTCTGTATGTGTCCCCTGTTTTGAGGTGGGTCTCTTGTTGACAACATATATAGGGGTCTTGTTTTTGTATCCATTCAGCCAGTCTTTGTCTTTTGGTTGGGACATTCAACCCATTTATGTTTAAGGTAATTATTGATAAGTATGATTCCATTGCCATTTACTTTACTGTTTTGGGTTCAAGTTTATACACCCTTTTTGTGTTTCCTGTCTAGAGAATCTCTTTTAGTATTTGTTGGAGAGTTGGTTTGGTGGTGCTGAATTTCTCAGCTTTTGCTTGTCTGAAAAGCTTTTGATTTCTCCTTCATATTTGAATGAGATCCTTGCTGGGTACAGTAATCTGGGCTGTAGGTTATTTTCTTTCATCATTTTAAGTATGTCATGCCATTCCCTCCTGACCTGAAGAGTTTCTATTGCAAGATCAGCTGTTATCCTTATGGGAATCCCCTTGTGTGTTATTTGTTGTTTTTCCTTGCTGCTTTTAATATGTGTTCTTTGTGTTTGATCTTTGTTAATTTGATTAATATGTGTCTTGGGGTGTTTCGCCTTGGGTTTATCCTGTTTGGGACTCTCTGGGTTTCTTGGACTTGGGTGATTATTTCCTTCCCCATTTTAGGGAAGTTTTCAACTATTATCTCCTCAAGTATTTTCTCATGGTCTTTCTTTTTGTCTTCTTCTTCTGGGACTCCTATGATTCGAATGTTGGAGTGTTTAACACTGTCCTGGAGGTCTCTGAGATTGTCCTCATTTCTTTTAACTCGTTTTTCTTTTGTCCTCTCTGATTCATTTATTTCTACCATTCTATCTTCTAATTCACTAATCCTATCTTCTGCTTCTGTTATTCTATTTGTTGCCTCCAGAGTGTTTTTGATCTTATTTATTGCATTATTCATTATATATTGACTATTTTTTTATTTCTTCTAGGTCCTTGTTAAATCTTTTTTGCATCTTCTCAATCCTTGTCTGCAGACTATTTATCTGTGATTCCATTTTGATTTCAAGATTTTGGATCAAAATCACTATCATTATTCAAAATTCTTTATCAGGTAGATTCCCTATCTCTTCCTCTTTTGTTTGGTTTGGTGGGCATTTATCCTCTTCCTTTACCTGCTGCGTATTCCTCTGTCTCATCTTGTTTATATTGCTGAGTTTGAGGTGGCCTTTCTGTATTCTGGCAGTTTGTGGAGTTCTTTTTATTGTGGAGTTTCCTCACTGTGGGTGGGGTTGTACAGGTGGCTTGTCAAGGTTTCTTGGTTAGGGAAGCTTGTGTTGGTGTTCTGGTGGGTGGAGCTGTATTTCTTCTCTCTGGAGTGCAATGAAGTGTCCAGTAATGAGTTATGAGATGTCAATGGTTTTGGAGTAACTTTGGGCAGCTTGTATCTTGGAGCTCAGGGCTGTGTTCCTGTGTTGCTGGAGAATTTGCATAGTATGTCTTGCTCTGGAACTTGTTGGCCCTTGTGTGGTGCTTGGTTTCAGTGTAGGTATGGAGGCGTTTGATGAACTCCTGTCAATTAATGTTCCCTGGAGTGAGGAGTTCTCTGGTGTTCCCAGGGTTTGGACTTAAGCCTCCTGCTTCTGGTTTTTAGTCTTATTTTAACAGTAGTCTCAAGACTTCTCCCTCTATACAGCACCATTGATAAAACATCTAGGTTAAAGATGAAGTTTCTCCACAGTGAGGGACACCCAGAGAGGTTCAGGGAGTTACATGGAGAAGAGAAGAGGGAGGAGGGAGTTGGAGGTGACCCAAATGAGATGAGGTGGAATCAATAGAGGAGAGAGCAAGCTAGCCAGTAATCACTTCCTTATGTGCACTTCACAACTGGACCACTCAGAGATGTTCATGGAGTTATACAGAGAAGAGAAGAGGGAGGAAGGAGACAGAGGTGGCCAGGAGGATAAAAGGGGGAATCAAAAGGAGAGAGACAGATCCAGCCAGTAATCAGTTCCCTAAGTATTTTCCACTGTCTGGAACACACAGAGATTCAGAGTTGGGTAGAGAAGAGAGTGGGTAGGGAGGAGACCGGAGAAGGCAATGGCACCCTACTCCAGTACTCTTGCCTGGAAAATCCCATGGACGGAGGAGCCTGGTAAGCTGCAGTCCATGGGGTCACTAAGAGTCGGACACGACTGAGCGACTTCACTTTCACTTTTCACTTTCATGCATTGGAGAAGGAAATGGCAAGCCACTCCAGTGCTCTTGCCTGGAGAATTCCAGGGATGGGGGAGCCTGGTGGGCTTCTGTCTATGGGGTCACACAGAGTTCGACACGACTGAAGCGACTTAGCAGCAGCAGCAGCAGCAGCAGGGAGGAGACAGAGGTGACCTGGTGAAGAAAAAGGAGAGTCCAAAGGGGGAGAAAGCAGTCAAGCCAGTAATCTCGCTCCCAAGTAAAAATGGGTACCTAAGATTGGGTTCTTAAAGGTACAAAATTGACAACAAATACCAAAAAGCACAGATTAAAAATCTAGAGTTTTGAATTTCAAAAATACAATATTAAAGAAAAGAAGAAAAAAAATAAAGAGAAAAAAAACAAAGTCACAAAAATTATTTTAAAATATATATATATTAAGTTTACTTTTAAAAAATAGGGTCTTTTTTTTTTTTTGAAAAGTAACAGTAGGTTATAAAAGTGAAAATTAAAGGAGTAATAGAAGGCTTAAAACTTAAAAAAAAGATTGTAAAAATAGTAAAAATATATCTAGGACTTTCTCTGGTGGTGTTGTGGGTATTGTGGGGTCAGTTCATTTTTGGATAGTTTCTTGGTCCGGCTGCCATATATGGGGTCACACAGAGTTGGACACGACTGAAGTGACTTAGTAGTAGCAGTAGCAGTAGCAGTTGGTCGGGCTTATATTTCTCAAGATCTATAGGCCCCTTCCCATGTAGTTGGTGCTAATGACAGGGTTTTAATCTATTGCACCTGTCACTTCCAAGGTGGTTCCCTCTGTTTTAGCTTCTGTTTGCTGGTCTCTTCAGTGTCTGATTTCTGCCCTGATACAAAGGGGGCAGTGGTGGACACTTTCTTTTAGGCTCACTTGTTCAGTCGCGCTGTGGGGAGGCAGGGACGCTGCAAACAAATAACACTGGTGTGTGCTCGCAGTGCCTCAGCCACACTGGGCCTGCCCCTGCTCATGGCGTATGTGCCCTCCCTGTCCACACTGCTCAGGCTCTAGGTTGCTCTGCCGGGAACTGTCTGAGGCCAGCCCTGGGCTCCATGCACCTCCCAGATCTAAGCCGCTCAGGTTCAGGCACTCGGGTCGTCCTCAGAGGTGCAGACTCGGTTGGGCCTACATTCTGTGCCCTTCCCAGGTCCGAGCAGCTCAGGTGATGAGGTGTTTGGCGAGCATGGTTGCTGCGGCTTATCACCTCCCCCATCCCTGCCACTTGGTTTTCTGGGTGTAGAACCAGAGCACCTTCTCAGACAGATGTTGACTGTCCAGAACCCCAAGAGGTCTTATTTAGCAAAGAAGCCTGCTTGCAGTTTGGTAGATAATGTCTCTCTGGGGCTGCAATTTCCCCCTTCTGGCTCTGGCTGCCTGGCACTGGAGGGGGCCGGTCTGCAGCCAGCTATCTCTGTTCAGTCCTTTGTTCTCTGCATGGGCATGGCAGTGTCTTAGGTTAGGGCTGGCTTTAAGTGTGGTAGCTATCCCACAGTCTGGTTTGCTAGCCCAAGTTAGTTCCCTCAGATTGCCCTTGGGCCATTCAGGCCCAGTCCACACTCTAAGCAATGCAGCCCAGGCCTCCCTGCCCAGCCCCCGCTTGCCAGTGGCAGGTGCAGGCATCTGCACTGCTTCTCCGCTGGGGGAGTTACCATTAGGCTCGTAATCTGTGAGTTTTAATTATTTATTTATTTTTCCTCCCTGTTATGTTGCCCTCTGTGCTTCCAAGGCTTGCCACAGACTCGGCAGTGAGAGTGTTTCCTGGTGTTTGGAAACTTCTCTCTTTAAGACTCCCTTCCTGCGATGGAGCCCTGTCCCTCTCTCTTTTGTCTCTATTTTTTGTCTTTTATATTTTTTCCTACCTCGTTTTGAAGACAAAGGGCTGCTTTTCTGGGTGCCTGATGTCCTCTGCTGGCATTCAGAAGTTGTTTTGTGGAATTTACTCAGCGTTTAAATGTTCTTTTGATGAATTTGTGGGGGAGAAAGTGGTCTCTCCATCCTATTCCTCCGCCACCTTAGACCACCTCCCCTGGAATGTCAGAATACACAACTTCTTAAGTGCACATGAACATTCTTCAAGATAGATCAAAGGCTGCAGAACAAAGCAATACAATCCTACCTCAGGAAGCAAGAGAAATCTCAAACAACCAAACTTTACAAATAAAGCGACTAATGAAAGAACAACAACAAAACAAACCCAAAGTTAGTAGAAGGAAAGAAATAAAAAATCAGAGGAGAAATAAATGAAATAGAGACAAAGAAAACAATAGCAAAGATCAATGAGATTAAAATCTGGTTCTTTAAAAAGATAAACAAAATTGATAAACATTTAGCAAAACTCATTAAGAAAAGAAGGGAGAGGGCTCAAATTAATATAATTAGAAATGAAAAAGGAGAAGTTACAATGGGCACCACAGAAATACAAATGAAGGACCATAAGAAACTATTACAAGCAACTATATGCCAATAAAATGGACAACCAAGAAGAAATGTACAAATATTTAGAGAGGTAATCTCCCAAGACTTAAACATAAAAAATAGAAAATACAAAGATACCAATCATAAGTACTGAAATTGATACTGTGATTCCCAACAAACAAAATTAAAGAACCAGTTAGCTTCTCAGGCAAATTCTATCAAACATTTACAAAAGAGTGAATACCTGTCCTTCTGAAACTCTTCCAAAATTGCAGGGGAAAGAACACTCCCAATCTCATCCTATGAGGCCACCATCACCATCACCTTGACACCAGAACCAAACAAACATGTTACAAAAAAGAAGATTATAGGCAAGTATCACTGATGAACATATATGCAAAAATGTTCAAATAAATACTAGCAAGCCAAATCCACCAATATAGTAAAAGAATCATTAAAAGTGGGATTTATCCTAGTGGTATAAGGATTTTTTTTTAATATTAACAAATAGAATTAGAGTTTTATTCTTCACATTAACAAATTGAAGAATAAAAATCATATGATCATCTCAATAGATGCAGGAAAAGCTTTTCATAAAATTCAACACACATTTATTATAAAAACTCTTCAGAAAGCAGGCCCAGAGGAAACCTACCTCCACATAATAAAGTCCATATACAATAAACCCTCAGCAAATAGCATTCTTAAGGGTGAAAATCTGAAAGCATTCCCTCTAAGATAAAGAACAAGACAAGGATGTACACTCTCACCACTTTTATTCAAGATAATAGTTTTGGAAGTCCTAGCCACAGCAATCAGCAAGGAAAAAGAAAAGGAATCCAAACTAGAAAAATAGTAGTAAAACTATCACTGTTTGCAGATGACCTGATAATATATATAGAAAATCCTAAAGATGCCACCAGAAAACTACTGGAACTCATCAGTGAATTTGGTAACGTTGCAGGATTCAAAGTCAATGCACAGAAATATCTTACATTCCTATACACTAACAATGAAAGGTCAGAAAGAGAAATGAAGGAAACAACCCTATTTACCATCACATCAAAAAGGATAAAATAAATAGGAATTAACAATACAGACAACACATTGTGGAGAGGGTGTGGAGAAAAATGAACCCTTGAACACTCTTGGTGTGCATGTAAATTGGTACTACCATAATGGACAATAATATGGAGGTTCCTTAAAAAACTAAGAACTACCACATGATCCAGCAATCCTACTCTTTTTGAATTAAGTAATAATTTAAAAAGATACATGCACTCCAGTGTTCATTGCAGCACTATTTACAACAGCCAAAACATGGAAGAAAACTCAATGTCCATTGATACATGAATGGATAAAGATGTAGTACATATATGTACTGCTGCTGCTAAGTCACTTCAGTCGTGTCTGACTCTGTGCAACCCCGTAGATGGCAGCCCACTAGGCTCCCCTGTCCCTGGGATTCTCCAGGCAAGAACACTGGAGTGAATTGCCATTTCCTTCCCCAATGCATGAAAGTTAAAAGTGAAAGTGAAGTTGCTCAGTCATGTCTGACTCTTAGCGACCCCATGGACTGCAGCCTATCAGGCACCTCCATCCATGGGATTTTCCAGGCAAGAGTACTGGAGTGGGGTGCCATTGTCTTCTCCACATATATGTACAATGGAATGTTATTCATCCACGAAAAAGAATGAAATAATGCCATTTGAAGCAATGTGGATGGACCTGGAGATTGTTATACTGAGTGAAGTCAGACAAAGAAAGACATATATGATATCACTAAGATGTGGAAATTAATTAAAATGATACAAATGAACTTATTTACAAAATAAACATACTCACAGGCTTAGAGAACTTATAAATCTCTCTCCAAAAGGGGAGAAAGGTGGAAGGAGGGATAAATTAAGAGTTTGGGATTAATAAATACACACTACTACATCAGAGAAGGCGATGACACCCCACTCTGGTACTCTTGCCTGGAAAATCCCATGGATGGAGGAGCCTGGTAGGCTGCAGTTCATGGGGTGGCTAAGAGTCGGACATGACTGAGCGACTTCACTTTCACTTTTCACTTTCATGCATTGGAGAAGGAAATGGCAATTCACTCCAGTGTTCTTGCCTGGAGAATGACAGGGACTGGGGAGCCTGGTGGGCTGCCTTCTATGGGGTCGCACAGAGTTGGACATGACTGAAGCAACTTAGCAGCAGCAGCACTACTACATATAAAATAATCCACAAGGACCTACTGTATAGAGCACAAGGGACTCTACTCAATAACCTTTAGTAACAGAAAAAATCTGAAAAAGAATTCATATATGTAAATGTATAAGTGAATCATTTTGCTGTACACCTGAAACTAACTCAATATTGTAAGTCAACTACAAAATAAAATAAAACAAATTTAAAAAATATAAGCACTGAGCAAAAAAATAATTCAATTTATGGCCATATAAAAAGATTTTGTAAGCTTGAAGTTAAGAAATTCCAATTATTTCGTAATCTGCTTGAGCTTCTTTTACAAAATCTGTAATAAAGAAAATCACACAGTACATTGAATTTCATTCCTCTGCTTAGAAAAATGGCAGTTTCTGCCTGAGGATGTGCGTAGAAAAAACGCAGTTTTTCTCCTATGTGTTTCTCCTTTAAGTCTCACATTACTTTCATACTCATAACACTTATGACACCAGATGTGTAGGGTTTTTTCCCCACATGAAGTAATTATAGGATATACCAGCTGTGTATCCTATAATTTAACTCAGTTCTAACACTATTTATCTGAAGATAGCATCAGTTTCCACAGGTTAAGAGTTGCATCCCACAAGACCATGAGAAACAGCAAAGGACTGTCTCATGTAAAGATGGACACAATAAAGGACAAAAACAGTATGGACTTAACAGAAGCAGAAGATATTAAGAAGAAATGACAAGAATACACAGAACTATACAAAAAAGATATTCATGACCCAGATAACCACAATGGTGCAATTACTCACCTCAAGCCAGACATCCTGGGATGCAAAGTCAAGTAGACCTTAAGAAGCATCGCTATGAACAAACCTACTGGAGGTGGATGGATTTCCAGCTGAGCTATTTTAAATCATATAAGATGATGCTGTGAAAGTGCTCCATGCAATATGCCAGCAAATTTGGAAAACTGAGCAGTGGCCACAGGACTGGAAAAGTTCAGTTTTCATTCCAATCCCAAAGAAAGGCAATGCCAAAGAATGTTTAAACTACCGCACAATTGCACTCATCTCACACGTTAGCAAAGTAATGCTCAAAATTCTCCAAGCTAGGCTTCAACAGTATGCCACCAAGAACTTCCAAACGTTTAAGCTGGATCTAGAAAAGGCAGAGGTTACAGAGATCAAATTGACAACATCCGTTGGATCATAGAAAGACACAAGAATTCCAGAAAAACATCTACTTCTCTTTCCTTGACTATGCTAAAGCCTTTGACTGTGTGGATCACAATAAACTGTGGAAAATTCTGAAAGAGATGGGAATACCAGACCACCTTACCTGCCTCTTGAGAAACCTGTATGCAGGTCAAGAAGCAACAGTTAGACCTGTACATGGAACAACAAACTGCTTAAAATTTAGAAAAGGAATATATCAGGGCAGTATATTGTTATCCAGCTTATTTAGCTTATATGCAGAGTACATCATGTTAAATGTAGGGCTGGATGAAGCACAAGCTGGAATCAAGATTGCCTGGAGAAATATCAATAACCTCAGATATGCAGATGACACTACCCTTAAGGCAGAAAGCAAAGAGGAACTCAAGAGCCTCTTGATGAAAATGAAAGAGGAGAGTGAAAAAGCTGGCTTAAAACTGGGAACATTAAAAAAACTAAGATCATGGCATCCAATCCCATCACTTCATGGCAAATTGATGGGGAAACGATGGAAACAGTGACAGACTTTATTTTGGGGGGCTCAGACTGGTTCCAAATAGGAAAAAGAGTACGTCAAGGCTGTATATTGTCACCCTGCTTATTTAACTTCTATGCAGAGTACATCATGAGAAACGCTGGGCTGGAAGAAGCACAAGCTGGAATCAAGATTGCCAAGAGAAATATCAATAACCTCAGATATGCAGATGACACCACCCTTATGGCAGAAAGTGAAGAGGAACTCAAAAGCCTCTTGATGAGAGTGAAAGAGGAGAATGAGAAAGCTGGCTTAAAGCTCAACATTCAGAAAATGAAGATCATGGCATCTGGTCCCATCACTTCATGGCAAATAGATAGGGAAACAGTAGAAACAGTGTCAGACTTTATTTTTTTGGGCTCCAAAATCACTGCAGATGGTGATTGCAGCCATGAAATTAAAGATGCTTACTCCTTGGAAGAAAAGTTATGACTAACCTAGATAGCATATTCAAAAGCAGAGACATTACTTTGCCAACAAACGTCTGTCTAGTCAAGGCTATGGTTTTTCCAGTGGTCATGTATGGATGCAAGAGTTGGACTGTGAAGAAAGCTGAGTGCCAAAGAATTGATGCTTTTGAACTGTGGTGCTGGAGAAGACTCTTGAGAGTCCCTTGGACTGCAAGGAGATCCAACCAGCCCATCCTAAAGGAGATCAGCCCTGGGTGTTCTTTGGAAGGAATGATGCTAAAGCTGAAACTCCAATACTTTGGCCACCTCATGCGAAGAGTTGACTCATTGGAAAAGACTCTGATGCTGGTAGGGATTGGGGGCAGGAGGAGAAGGGGATGACAGAGAATGAGATGGCTGGATGGCATTGCTGACTCGATGGACATGAGTTTGGGTGAACTCTGGGAGATGGTGATGGAAAGGGAGGCCTGGCGTGCTGCAATTTATGGGGTCGCAAAGAGTCGGACATGACTGAGTGACTGAACTGAACTGAAAATCACTGTGGATGGTGACTGTAGCCATGAAATTAAAAGACACTTGCTCCTTGGAAGAAAAGCTATGACAAACCTGGACAGCATATTAAAAACCAGAGACATTACTCTACCAACAAAAGTCTTCTAGCTAAAGCTATGGTTTTTCCAGTAGTCATGTATGGATGTGAGAGTTGGGCCATAAAGAAAGCTGAGCACTGAAAAACAGATGCTTTTGAACTGTGGTGTTCAAGAAGACTCTTGAGAGTCCCTTGGACTGCAAGAAGATCAAACCAGTCAACTCTAAAGGATATTCATTGGAATATCACTGGGAAAGATTGAAGGCAGGAGGAGAAGAGGATGACAGAGGATGAGATGGTGGGATGGCATCATCTACTCAATGGATATGAGTTTGAGCAAGCTCCAAGAGTTGGTGATGGACAAGGAAGCCTGGCATGCTGCTGCCCATGGGATTGAAAGAGTCGGGCACAACTGAGCGTCTGACTGAACTGGGTTTTCTGTGTCAAAAATCAAGAACAGAAATAGGAATGTTATTTACTTACTCTAGGAATGTTATTTACTTACTCTTTCATGGGGTGATTTTGTGTGTGTGTGTGTGTGTGTTCTGTTGCTAAGTCATGTCAGATTCTTTGTGACTCCATGGACTGCAGCATGCCAGATTTCCCTCTCCTTCACTATCTCCCAGAGTTTACTCAGATTCATGTCCATTAAGTCGGTGACACTATCTAACCATTTCATCCTCTCCTACCCTCTTCTCTTTTTGCCTTCAATCTTTCCCAGCATCAGCGTTTCCTAATGAGTTGGCTCTTCACATCAGTTTTAAAGATTGAAATTCAATAGATCAGCCACTGTGGCCACTATATCTCTCTTTGTGGCTTAATTCTATACAACCTACTTTGCTCAATATCATTCAGTATTTTCTATTAGGGAAGAAAGTATTCAATATTATCCACATTTTGATTATGCATATTGAAGTTCTTTCATGGTAGCATCAGCAAGATGGGAGAAAGAATTCGCAAACATTCTTCTCCTGAGAGGCATCAACTTAATAACAATATACTGTCTAAAAAGAATTTATGAGAACTCCAGACACCAGCTAAGTCACAATAGCCCCAGACAAGAATAGCCACATTGAAATGCTAAAAATAAATAAATAAATAAAACAACTATTATTTTTTACACATGATCTCATTTTCCCCAAGCCAACAAATCTGAGCTTATGGGGAGAAAAAGCCCAATTGGTGCCTCTTCCATTGTTGACAAGAAGAAAAAAGAAATGCACTTTCCAGCTTTTCAGGGGGCTGCCTGAGGGACTGGTTCCTGCCTCATCTAGCACAGAGCATTGCTTGTAAACTATCATGCTTTGGATGCCCAGAAGGAACTAAGAACAGAGAGCTCTGCAGCTTGTTGCAGCATCAGAGAACCTGCAGTACCATAGACAAACACAAGAGAGAGCAAGAAATTACAAGCTCCTAAGAAGAAACTTATGAAAGGATATGCACCTAACAGAAGCAGAATATATTAAGCAGAAGACTGGTATTATATTAAGAAGAGGTGGCAAGAATACACAGAAAAGCTGTACAAAAAGGTGTTAATGACCCAGATAACCAAGATGGTGTGGTCACTCACTTTGAGCTAGACATCCTGGAATGTGAAGTCAAGTGGACCTTAGGAAGCATCACTACAAACAAAGCTAGTGGAGGTGACAGAATTCCAGCTGAACTATTTCAAATCCTAAAAGATGATGCTGTGAAAGTGCTGCATTTAATATGCCAGCAATTTGGAAAACTCAGCAGTGCCAACAGGACTGGAAAAGGTCAGTTTTCATTCCAATTCCAAAGAAGGGCAATACCAAAGAATGTTCAAACTACCACACAATTTGTGCTCATCTCACATGCTAGCAAGGTAACACTCAAAATCCTTCAAGCTAGGCTTCAACAATACATGAACTGAGAACTTTCAGGTGTACAAGCTGGATTTAGAAAAGGCAGAGGAACTTGAGGTCAAACTGCCAACATCCACTGGATCATAGAGAAAGCAAGGGAATTCCAGAAAAATACCTACTTCTGCTTCATTGACTACATTAAAGCCTTTCACTGTGTGGATCACAACAAAGTGTGGAAAATTCTTCAAGAGATGGGAATACCAGACCACCTGACCTGCCTTCTGAGAAACTTGTACGCAGGTCAAGAAGAAACTGTTAGAACTGGACATGGAAGAATAAACTGGTTCCAAATTGGGAAAGGAGTACATCAAGGTTGTATATCGTCACCCTGTTTATTATTTAACTTATACGCAAAGAACATCGTGTGATGCACAAGGTGGAATCAAGATTGCTGGGAGAAATATCAACAACCCCAGATATGAAGAGGAACTAAACAGCGTCTTGATGAAGGTGAAAGAAGAGAATGAAAAAGCTGGCATAAAACTCAACATTCAAGAAACCAAGATCATGGCAATTGGTCCCATCACTTTATGGCAAATAGATGGGGAAAAATTGGAAGCAGTGTTAGACTTGATTTTCTTAACTCCAAAATCATTGTGGATATTTAATTAAAATTTTTTAATAAGTATGAAAGAAGCTCAATGACCTACCCAGAGACCACAGATAGATATCTAAAGAAAATCAGAAAATCAGGAAAGTGATGAAAGAACAATAGAGCAAATAACCAGCAAGCAATATAGAAATAAATCCACAAAATGGCAATAGTAAGCTTTCTCAGCAGTAATTATCTTAAATGTATATGGATTAAATTCCTTAATCAAAACACAGAGTAGACTAAGTAGATAAAAAGCTTATATTTAACTATATACTATCTACAAGAGATTCACTTTATATGTAAGGACACATGCAGAATAAAATTGAAAGGATGGAAAAGGATATTCCATAGAAATAGTAACCAAAAGAAAGCAGGAGTGACAATACTTATATGGTACAAAGCAGACTTTCAGTCAAAAACTATAAAGAGACAAAGGATATTATATAATGATAAAAGGATCATTTCAACAGGAAAATATAACAATTATAGATTTATGTGAACCTAACATGGGTTCCCAAATAAATGGTGAAAACACTGACAAAATTGAAATAGAGAGTAACACAAAGCAGTAGATTTCAACACCTCACTTTAATAATGGATAGAACAATCAGTTATAAGTTCAGTTAGGTAACATGATGCTTGAACAGAAGTGTAGATTAATTGGACCTAATAACCTCAGATATGCAGATGACACCACCCTTATGGCAGAAAGTGAAGAGGAACTAAAAAGCCTCTTGATGAAAGTGCAAGAGGAGAGTGAAAAAGCTGGCTTAAAGTGCAAGATTCAGAAAATGAAGATCATGGCATCTGGTCCCATCACTTCATGGCAAATAGATGGGGAAACAGTGGAAACAGTGTCAAACTCTATTTTGGGGGGCTTCAAAATCACTGCAGATGGTGATTGCAGCCATGAAATTAAAAGACACTTACTCCTTGGAAGGAAAGTTATGACCAACCTAGATAGCATATTCAAAAGCAGAGACATTACTTTGTCAACAAAGGTCCATCTACTCAAGGCTATGTTTTTTCCAGTAGTCATGTATGGATGTGAAAGTTGGACTGTGAAGAAAGCCAAGTGCCAAAGAATTGATGCTTTTGAACTGTGGTGTTGGAGAAGACTCTTGAGAGTCCTTTGGACTGCAAGGAGATCCAACCAGTCCATCCTAAAGGAAATCAGTCCTGGGTATTCTTTGGAAGGACTGATGCTAAAGCTGAAACTCCAATACTTTGGCCACCTGATGCAAAGAGTTGACTCATTGGAAAAGACTCTGATGCTGGGAGGGATTGGGGGCGGGAGGAGAAGGGGACAACATGACAGAGGATGAGATGGCTGGATGGCATCATCGATTCAATGGACATGAGTCTGAGTGAACTCCGGGAGTTGGTGATGGACAGGGAGGCCTGGCGTCCTGCAATTCATGGGGTCGCAAAGAGTCGGACACGACTGAGCGACTGAACTGAACTGAACTGAACATAGTTACACAATATTCCACTCTAATACGAAAGAATACACTTTTTTTCTTAAGTGCACATAAAACTTCTTTCATGATAGATCACATGTTAGGTAACAAACAAGTCTTAAGAAATTTAGGAAGATTAAAATCATACCAAGTTCTTTTCTGACCAGAACAGCATGAAACTAGAAAGCAACACCAGAAGAAAAATTCACAAATATGTGAAAATTAAAAAAACACAGTTAAACAACCAATTGATCAAAGACGAAATCACAAGGGAATTTAGAAACTATCTTGAGATAAATGAAAATGAAAATAACAAAATTTATGAGCTTCATAAGTGAGTAAAAGCAGTACTAAGAGGGAAGTTTCTATCAGCAAATACCTACACTATAAAAATAAAAAAGATCTCAATTGTACAAGCTAATTTTAAGCCTCATACAGTCAGAAAAAGAATAAACTAAGCTCAGCAGAAGGAATAAAATGATACTAGAAAGGCAAAACAACAACAAAAAATAAACAAAATAGTTTAAAAAAAAATTGACAAGCCTTTAGAAAGCTGACTGAAAAAACAGATTTCAATAACAATATCAGAAAAGAAAGAGGAGCTATTTCAACTGATACCACAGGGGAAAAAAGATATACCAACAAATTTGATGTTAGAAGAAATTAATAAATTCCTAGAAACATACAACCTACAAAGATTTAATCAAGAAGAAATAAAACCCTGAACAGACCTGTCACTACACTAGTAAGGAGAATAAATCAATAATCAAAAATTTCCTAGGAAAAATATTCCCAGGACGTGGTGCCTTCATTGGATAATTTAATGAAACTTTTAAAGAAATACACCAATCCTTCTCAACGTCTTCCAAAAATTTGAAGATGGAGCACCTTAGAATTCATTTTATTAGGCCAACATTTCCCTGTTACCAAAACCAGGTGAAGATAGTCTAAGAAAAAAAAAAACAACAACAACTGTAATATCCTTGATAAATATAGGTGTAAAAATTCTCAATAAAATACTAGACTGAATTCTACAACACATTAAAATAATTATACACAATCATAGAGTGAGATTTGTTTTTGGAATGTGAGGATGGCTCAACATATTAAAAAATATATTAATATACCACATTAACAATTCAATTCAGTTCATTCCCTCAGTTTGGTCTGACTCTCAAAAAATTAGTTGTGTCTTTATATATAGATAGCCATACATACATATAACTATTATTTCAACTGTGTTGTTTATGTTTAAACATAAGTTCTTTCCAAAAGTTCCATAAGAGATTGATTTTATCATAGAGTTCTAATAGGTATTATGTAAACTGCCATTCAAGCATTTAAAATATCCAAATAATTGACACAGCTGACATATTAGAGAACATGACACTTTATAAGCTCAGTAAAAAATATGCTGGAGCATTGGGCTATCTGGAGATTAAGAGGGGTTAACTGACAGCAGAAGTGATGATGCATGGAGTTTTTCAAAGTGCTTCACTTGATATTTATGGATAGTATTAGAGACGTTTTTGAGAAATACTTTTGGTAGTTTTAATGACTTATATGAAGATTTTCATAAAAAAAGCAAACATGATTGAATTTCTTCAATATTTCATTCCTCTTTTACATCTACTGTGTTAGGAATTGACAACATTAGTGTATGTATCAACTGAACATAATAAGCAAACCACTCTATGGAAAAATTTAAGAGAAATGATGTTAAAATAATCAGCAGCTTTCACCTTATTTTTTTAAATGATATATTCTTCGTTTTGTCTAACTTATCTGATCAAAATTAATTTGACATTTGTATTAATCTGACATTCCTCCAAATATTTTCAATACTTAATTAAGATAGCAACTTTCATTATTTTTCTGAAGTGAAGCATCTCACGTGTCCATTTTCAAGGTTGGCATACCTACTGCAGTTAAGCAGCATTCCATAAAAATCTCCTGAAAATGAATCACACCTCTCTTACAGTCTGCTCAGATATGCAAGCTGACCCAAGTCTAATGGGTAAGCTAGATTTGTTTCCATTAATCGTGGAGAAGGCAATGGCACCCCACTCGAGTACTCTTGCCTGGAAAATCCCACAGATGGAGGAGCCTGGTAGGCTGCAGTCCATGGGGTCGCTAAGAGTCAGACACGACTAAGAGACTTCACTTTCACTTTTCACTTTCATGCATTGGAGAAGGAAATGGCAACCCACTCCAGTATTCTTGCCTGGAGAATCCCAGGGACTGGGGAGCCTGGTGGGCTGCCGTCTCTGGGGTCGCACAGAGTCGGACACGACTGAAGCAACTTAGCAGCAGTAGAAGCAGCAGCAATCTTGGGATCAGATCAGATCAGATCAGTCGCTCAGTCGTGTCCAAGTCTTTGCGACCCCATGAATCGCAGCACGCCAGGCCTCCCTGTCCATCACCAACTCCCGAGGTTCACTCAGACTCACGTCCATCGAGTCAGTGATGCCATACAGCCATCTCATCCTCTGTTGTCCCCTTCTCTTCTTGCCCTCAATCCCTCCCAGCATCAGAGTCTTTTCCAATGAGTCAACTCTTCCCATGAGGTGGCCAAGGTACTGAAGTTTCAGCTTTAGCATCATTCCTTCCAAAGAACACTCAGGGCTGATCTCCTTCAGAATGGACTGGTTGGATCTCCTTGCAGTCCAAAGGACTCTCAAGAGTCTTCTCCAACAGCACAGTTCAAAAGCATCAATTCTTCGGCACTCAGCCTTCTTCACAGTCCAACTCTCACATCCATACATGACCACAGGAAAAACCATAGCCTTGACTAGATGAACCTTTGTTGGCAAAGTAATGTCTCTGCTTTTGAATATGCTATCTAGGTTGGTCATAACTTTCCTTCCAAGGAGTAAGCATCTTTTAATTTCATGGCTGCAGTCACCATCTGCAGTGATTTTGGAGCCCAGAAAAAGTCTGACACTGTTTCCACTGTGTCCCCATCTACTTCCCATGAAGTGATGGGACCAGATGCCATGATCTTGGTTTTCTGAATGTTGAGCTTTAAGTCAACTTTTTCACTCTCCACTTTCACTTTCATCAAGAGGCTTTTGAGTTCCTCTTCACCTTCTGCCATAAGGGTGGTGTCATCTGCATAGCTGAAGTTATTGATATTTCTCCCTGCAATCTTGATTCCAGCTTGTGTTTCTTCCAGCCCAGCATTTCTCATGATGTCCTCTGCATATAAGTTAAATAAACAGGGTGACAATATACAGCCTTGACGAACTCCTTTTCCTATTTGGAACCAGTCTGTTGTTCCATGTCCAGTTCTAACTGTTACTTCCTGACCTGCATACAGATTTCTCAAGAGGCAGATCAGGTGGTCTGGTATTCCAATCTCTTTCAGAATTTTATACAGTTTATTGTGATGCACACAGTCAAAGGCTTTGGCATAGTCAATAAAGCAGAAATAGATGTTTTTCTGGAACTCTCTTGCTTTTTCCATGATCCAGCAGATGTTGTCAATTTGATATCTGTGCCTTTTCTAAAACCAGCTTGAACGTCAGAAAGTTCACGGTTCACATATTGCTGAAGCCTGGCTTGGAGAATTTTGAGCATTTCTTTAGTAGCGAGTGAGATGAGTGCAATTGTGTGGTAGTTTGAGCATTCTTTGGCATTGCCTTTCTTTGGGATTGGAATGAAAACTGTCCTTTTCCAGTCCTGTGGCCACTGCTGAGTTTTCCAAATTTGCTGGCATATTGAGTGCAGCACTTTCACAGCATCATCTTTCAGGATTTGGAATAGCTCAACTGGAATTCCATCACCTCCACTAGCTTTATTCATAGTGATGCTTTCTAAGGACTGACCATCATTTAATTTCTGATTATTGTTCCACTATAAATAGGTCAAAGTCAGTACCCTCTTACTCATTCATGCTATTATCCAAGTAAAAGCAGCTTTACAGTACTGAGGAAGAGGTGAGTAATCAGGTTTTAGAAAAGGAGAGCCTCTGGGGTTGTTCAAGCTCTAGACAGTTATTTGGAGCTCTGCTGCTGTTCTAAACACAGGCAAGTCAAGCCAGCAAATATTGAACTCGGTTAATTCTCTCTAATCTTTCCTATAATGGCCTCAATGCTTCATTAGAACTATGACATTAAAAGCCAATATATTTTTTAGTATATTTAATTTTTTACATGGCATGTGTGATAGTTAATTTTACTTTTCAACTTGGCTAGGCTATCAATCATACCCAGTTATTTAATCAGAAACTAACCTAGGTGTTACTGTAAAGGTATTTTGAGGTTGTGGTTAACATCTACAATTAGTTGACTTTAAGGAGATTAATGTCAGTAATGTAAGTGGGCCTCATCCCATCAACTAAAAGATTTTAGAACAAAAACTGAAGTTTCCTACAGAATAAGAAATTTTCCCTCAAAACTGAAGCATCAGCAACTGCCTAAGTTTCTAGTCTGCAAACCTTCCCTATGAATTTCAAACTTTCCAATCCCCTGCCCTATTGTCTAAGCTAATTCCTTAAAATATCTGTCTCTCTCTCTCATAGTGAGAAAACTGAGGCTCAGAAACATTTAGAAGCTCACCTAATGCCGTGCAATAATTAAGTGGGAAGAGAGAAACACAATATAAGCATTCTGATTCCGAAGCTATTTTATTCCCGCTTTACCAAACTTCTTCACCATGTAACTCTAACTTAGCTATTAATTTCATCATTGCCTTATATCACTCTGTGATTACTGTAAGTTTTAAGGGCAAAAATATTTTGGTGTGTGGGAAGAATATTGAGTAGGACTTCTAAGAGACATGCAAATCATATTCAGTTTTAATATAACAAGAGACTTATGAATTAAAAAAATATACTTGAACCTGTTAAGAATAATTTTGCAATAGAAGGAGCTATTCTGGAAAACATTAAGGTAGTTCAAAAAGTTTAAAAACCAAAATCCAGGTTTCTGAAATCTGCTTTTTGTATGACTGAACAAGCTCTTATTGAACTGATCCACCTAGAGATAAAAATGCTGAATTCTGGACAGAAAAAAAAAAAAAGAAAGAAAAATTCAAAACAAAACATTCTTCCCCAATTACTAAAAAGTGGAAAAAATGCACTCCACATCTATAGGAAAATAAGCACACGGTAAAGGGGAACAGGGAATGGAGAGAATCTCATTTCTATGGCTTTTAGACTAGAAGAAAGCTGCAGCTAACAATTAAGAGTCTAAGACTCCAAAGGAAGAATCAAAGAACAGAGTTTGGGGCAACAATATCTGTTGGAGAGTAAAACAGTGGTGAATAGGAACTTTGGGTGAACCCAAGCTTCTGGAAAGAGACAGCTTGGGCAGGGGGACTACTGCATGTTGTGAATATAAACTGTGCTCAAATTTTTGGCTGACTCACAGGAAAAAATCTCTCGGCGATCTAACTAAAAATAAAAGAACTGAACTAAAATTTTAGCTGCTACCCAAAAAGCATAATTTATAGTTTGTAAATAATCAAGTTGCTTCTTGAAATAAAAATAAATAACAATACTTCTCAGGGAAATATAGCATAATCTGAGTGTGCACTGCATAATTTTCACAAAGTTACAGACACAATCCAAAATTACTTGCAATAAAGTAACCAGGAATATGTAACTTAAAGAATATCAACATAGAAAGCCCCTATATGATTTATTTTAATTATTCAGACAAAGACTTTAAAGTAGCTCTGTTAACTCTGCACAATGATTCTAAAGGAAAATATCCTCATAATGAATGAAGACAAAGAAAATTTCCAAAAAGATGCCAATAATGAAAATTTCACTGAATGGCTCATCACAAAAATGGAGACAATAGAGGAAGTCAGTAAACTTGAAGACAGATTATTAGAAATTACCTAATCTAAAGGAAGAAAAAAGGATAAAATTAAAAACTCAAAAGAGATTTATCATATGTTTAACTGGAGTCCCAGAAGAAGGGAAGTACAGTGAGGTAGAAAAAACATCTAAAAAAAATAATATTTCAAAATTCCCCAAATTTGTGAAAGTCACAAATTAACAGCTTTAAGAAGTAAACAAATCCCAAGAAGAATAACTAAAAATAAAACTGGGCCTAGACCCATTGTAATAAAATGGCTAAAATCCAAATGATGAGAAAACTGAAAATGAAACCAGAAGCTACAGTATATGACATATCAAAAAATTTTTTTAATTAACAATTGCTTCTTATCAGAAACCATGAAGGCAAGAAACTGTGAAAGAAATATCATAAAAGGTGAATTGGGGAGAAAACACAACACAAAAACAATCAATCCAACCAAAATTCTCTATCTTATATTAATAAAATGTCTTTTATAAATGAAAGTGTAATAAAGATATTTTCAGGTTAAGACAAAAAATAAGAAAACTTGTAATCAGTATTCTTACACTACAAAATTATGAAAGGAAGTTATTCAGGCTAAAGGGAAATGATACTAGTGAAAACTCAGATATCCTGGAAGCAATGAATCACTCTGAAATGGTAAACATATAGATATAATTAAGTATAAAAGAGGCTTCCCTGGTTGGTAAGCCAGAAAAGAGGCTCAGTTGGTAAAGAATCTGCCTGCAATGCAGGAGACCCAGGTTTATTCCTAGGCCTGGAAGATCCACTAGAGAAGAGATAAGCTACCTACTCCAGTATTCTTGGGCTTCCTTGATGGCTCAGCTGGTAAAGAATCCACCTGCAGTGTGGGAGACCTGGTTTGGGAAGATCCCCTGGAGAAGAGAATGGCTACTCACTCAAGTATTCTGGCCTAGAGAATTACATGGACTGTACAGTCCATGGGGTCGCAAAAAGTCAGACACAACTGAGCGACTTTCACACGCACACACAAGTATAAAAGACTGCTTTTTTCTTAATTTCTTTAAAATACATATTATACATTAGAGATATTAAAACATGGCCTTGTAGGGTTTATGCAAAATGTAGAATTAATATATATGAAAACTACAGCATGACATGAATTTGAGCAAATTCTGGGAGATAGTTGAGGATGGAGGAGCCTTGTGTACTGCAGTCCATGGGGTTGCAAAGAACCAGACACAACTTAGCAACTGAACAACAACAAATAACATGAAGTGTGAAGAAGGGGTCAGCATATTAGGGCCTATTTTTGTAAATACTTTTATTGCAACACAGTTATGCCCATTCTTTGATATGCTATCTACGGCCACCTTTGTGCACCAATAACAAACAAACTGGCAAAAAATAAACCTGTTGTATTTACGTGCCTCTAGAATAAAAGATGGAAGGAGGCCAACAACCTATTTAATTGCTATGTTGCTATACTTTACAAGAAGTGGTATGACAATAAGTCTAAGTAGACTGAAATAACAAGGTTGCATACTGTAATCACAAAAGCAAATTCTAAAATAATATGAAGTACTGCTAAAACTCTAATATATAAATTCCCATTTGGAATTCTACATTAATGTTTAATTCATCTAAAAGTATGCAGAAGAATGGAAGAGAGAAGCACAAAAAAAAGAGGTTAAAGAGAGAACAAATGATAGAGTGTTAGATAAAACTCCACCGTACTAGTAAGTACGACAGTAACAAAATAAAACTTCAATTAAAAGAGATTATCAAAATGAACTAAAAAAAAGAAAGACCAAACCTTATGCTGTCTCCAAAATACACACTTCATATACAAGTAAGCTAAGAGCTAGAAAGTAGTTAAATGGAAAACAATGTACATTTGATTCTCATTATTCATAGATTCAATATTTGTGATTTTGCCTACTTGCTAAATTTATGTGTAACCCCCAAATCAATACTTGCAGGACTTTAATAACTATTTGCAGATACACACAGAACACAGCAAAACTTCATCTCTAACAGGCACACTACCAGTAGAAGTCAAAGCAACATTCTTCCTTCTTATTTTTAGATCTCCTACTATAAATATATCAAACAAAGTACGTCATGCAAAGTGCCAGGCTGGATGAACCATAAGCTGGACTCAAGATTGCTGGGAGAAATATCAATAACCTCAGATATGCAGATGACACCACCCTTATGGCAGAAAGCAAAGAAGAACTAAAGAGCCTCCTGATGAAGGTGAAAGAGGAAAGTGAAAAAGATGGCTTAAAACTCAGCATTCAAAAAATGAAGATCATGGCATCCAGTCCCATCACTTCATGGCAAACAGATGGGGAAACAATGGAAACAGTGACAGACTTTATTTGGGGGGGCTCCAAAATCACTGCAGATGGTCACTGCAGCCATGAAATTAAAAGATGTTTGTTCCTTGGAAGAAAAGCTATGACAAACCTAGACAACATATTAAAAAGCAGAGACATCACCTTGCCAACAAAGGTCCATCTAGTCAAAGCTATGGTTTTTCCAGGGTTCTAAGCACATGATGTATTGATGAGAGAGTTGGACCATCAAGAATGCTGAGTGCCAAAGAATTGATGCTTTTGAACTGTGGTGTTGGAGAAGACTCTTGAGAGTCCCCTGGACTGCAAGGAGATCAAACCAGTCCAGCCTAAAAAAAATCAGTCCTGAATATTCATTGGATGTACTGATGCTGACGCTGAAGCTCCAATACTTTGGACACCTGATGACAAGAACTGGCTCATTGGAAAAGACCCTGATGCTGGGAAAGATATTGAAAGCAGGAGGAAAAGGGGATGACAGAGGATGAGATGATTGGATGGCATCACCGACTCAATGGAGATGAGTTTGAGCAAGCTCTAGGAGTTGATGATAGACAAGAAAAGCCTGGTGTGCTGCAGGCCATGGGGTTGAAAAGATTCAGACATGACTGAGTGACTGAACTGAACTGAACTATAAATAAGTGGGCTTCCCAGGGGGCTCAGTGATAAAGAATCCACCTGCCAATGCAGAAGACACAAGTTCAATCCCTGGGTTTGGAAGATTTCCTGGAGGAGGAAATGGCAACCCACTCCAATATTTGTGCCTGGGAAATACCATACACAGAGGAACCTCCAGAAGCTACAGTCTTGTATGCACAAAAAATTAGACACGATTTAGTGACTAAACAACAATAATAAGAATCTTATTTCTTGTCTATTTAGTGTCATGATTTTTATTTTAATGTGCTTTTTAATGGTGACCTAGCTATGTACACCAGGCTTCCCTGGTGGCTCAGACGGTAAAGAATCCACCTGCAATGTGGGAGACCTGGGTTTGATCCCTTGGCCAGGAAGATCCCCAGGAGAAGGAAATGGCAACTCACTCCAGTATTTTCTCTGAGAAATCCCATGGACAAAGAAGCCTGGCAGGCTACAGACCATGATGTTACAAAGAGTCAGACACAACTGAGTCACTAAGCACAGCATAGCAGCTATGTACAATGACCCCCAAGCATAGTGATTAAGTGTTGTCCAGGGTTCTAAGCACAAGGAGTCTATTATATGCATTATGGAGAAACTACATTTGTAACATCAACTTCCTTCAAGCATGAATTATAGCAGGGGTTCCCAACCTCTGGGATTTAATCCTGATGATCTGAGGTATAGCTGATGTAATAATAAGTGAAATAAAGTTCACAATTAATGTAATGTACTTGAATCATCCCAAAACTATCCTCCCCTCCCTGGTCTGTAGAAAAATTGTCTTCCACAAAATTGGTGCCTTGTGCCAAAAAGTTTGGGGACCACTAAATTACAATGTTGTTAGCCTAAGTAAAACAAGTAGGAAGCCATAAAAGCTGACATAGAGGCAACAAAATAAAAAGGAAAAGGAAAATAGATAGAATAATAAGTCATTATAAATATCTGTATTAATAAGAAAACTTTTAGATCACTAAAGACTTTGACTGTGTGGATCACAATAAACTGGAAAATTCTGAAAGAGATGGGAATACCAGACCACCTGACCTGCCTCTTGAGAAATCTGTATGCAGGTCAGGAAGCAACAGTTAGAACTGGACATGGAACAACAGATTGGTTCCAAATAGGAAAAGGAGTACATCAAGGCTGTATATTGTCACCCTGCTTATTTAATTTATATGCAGAGTACATCATGAGAAACGCTGGGCTGGAAGAAACACAAGCTGGAATCAAGATTCCAGGAGAAATATCAATAACCTCAGATATGCAGATGACACCACCCTTATGGCAGAAAGTGAAGAGGAACCCAAAAGCGTCTTGATGAAAGTGAAAGTGGAGAGTGAAAAAGTTGGCTTAAAGCTCAACATTCAGAAAATGAAGATCATGGCATCCGGTCCCATCACTTGTGGGAAATAGATGGGGAAACAGTGTCAGACTTTATTTTTTTGGGCTCCAAAAATCACTGCAGATGGTGATTGCAGCCATGAAATTAAAAGATGCTCACTCCTTGGAAGGAAAGTTATGACCAACCTAGATAGCATATTCAAAAGCAGAGACATTACTTTGCCAACAAAGGTTCGTCTAGTCAAGGCTATGGTTTTTCCTGTGGTCATGTATAGAGAATTGATGCTTATGAACTGTGGTGTTGGAGAAGACTCTTGAGAGTCCCTTGGACTGCAAGGAGATCCAACCAGTCCATTCTGAAGGAGATCGGCCCTGGGATTTCTTTGGAAAGAATGATGCTAAAGCTGAAACTCCAGTACTTTGGCCACCTCATGCAAAGAGTTGACTCATTGGAAAAGACTCTGATGCTGGGAGGGATTGGGGGCAGGAGGAGAAGGGGATGACAGAGGATGAGATGGCTGGATGGCATCACTGACTCGATGGACGTGAGTCTCAGTGAACTCCGTGAGTTGGTGATGGACAGGGAGGCCTGGCGTGCTGCGATTAAATGGGTCGCAAAGAGTTGGACACGACTGAGTGACTGAACTGAACTGAACTGAATGAAAAAAGTGCTAGTTGCTCAGTCATGTCCAACTCTTTGTGACCCATGGACTGCAGCCCACCAGGCTATTCTGTCCATGGAATTATCCAGGCAAGAATACTGGAGTGGGTTGCCATTCCCTTCTCCAGAGGATCTTCCCAAGCCAGTGACTGAACTTGGGTCTCCTGCATTTCAGGCAGCTTCTTTACCATCTGAACTGCCAGGGGAGCCCCATTTAATGAACAAAAGTGGTTCATTAATGAACCACTGGGCAAATTAAGTCAAGATATCACAACTGGTCTCACTGAACGTGGGGATGCATGGAGAGAGGTGACAATATGGAGAACAGAAAGGAGGGCACAATGGAGAAATGAAATAAAAGATGTTCTTAATGAAGAAACCACAAAAAATCAAGCCAAATAATTATTTTTTAAAATGTGTTTCCACTCTGGAATAATGTCAGGTTAAAGAATTTTATCATATTTAGAAAATTACCAAAAGGTCTATAATTATAAAACTGGGTAAAATGTTCCAAAAGATAATTTTTTTAAAGAAAAAAGTCTACCAATATCTGCTGCTAAGTCACTTCAGTCATGTCCGACTCTGTGCGACCCCATAGATGGTAGCCCACCAGGCTCCCCTGTCCCTGGGATTCTTCAGGCAATATCTAAGAGATTGAAAATGAGCTGCTTTCAAATGTTCAACAGGCAGCTGGATATTATAAATGCCAAAGGAAACTGTGCTAACAAAATTTTATACAAAAAAATTTGTGACTCAAGATTTTCTACCTACCACCTTCTGTTTCTGTCAAAGGCCTTCAAATTGTGACAGGTTAGAGCACTTATATACCAACTTCTGTAGCCTGCCAGGTTCCTCTGTCCATGGGATTCTCCAGGCAAGAATACTGGAGTGAGCTACCATTTCCTTCTCCAGGGGAACTTCCTGACCCAGGAACTGAACCCATGTCTCCCACACTGCAGGCAGATGCTTTACCAACTGAGCTATGTGGGAAGCCCATACCAACTTCTACTTATCTGAAAAATTGTTAAAGCACTTCAAAGTATACTATAACCAGGTCTACCCTTTACATTTGAATAGCCTACTATGAGAAGGAAAAAAATTGATATTTGATATGTGTATGCTAAATGTCTATTTGGAAGCATAAAGCAACAAACAGATAAATAAGACATTTTCTGTTACTCTGTTTTATCAAATATACCTTCATAAAGACAAAGTTTAAATGTGTGTATGTTTCTTATGTAAATAAAGATTGGCAAGATATCAAATATAACAGAATTTAATCCTTATTATGCATTTCTGGAGGTCCAGAAATATTGTTGGTGGGCCAACAATATTTAGAGAAGTAATAAATAAATACATGAATAATTCATGCTATTATCTATTCTGTTAAATTTATTTTTATTACCTTTAATTTTAATGAAACCCATGTTTTTATAATTTTATAGTTATAGTTATTTATAGTTATAATTTTCAATATTTGTAGCCTATTGATAGCAATAAGATAATTAAAGTATAAATGTAATTTATTTAAAGTATATGAAGTTTGAGTATTTTCATTAAAGTAAAATATAAACATTTTAAAATTAAAATTATTCTGTATGTTGTAAAAAGTTTTTTCTTTAGAGCATTCAAAATTATCTATTAAAACAAAGAGTTAAATATAATTTTAATTAACCAATTATAAATTTTAAACATTTTTTTAATTGAAAAATTTAATTTTTAACATTAAAAAATTTGAAGTCTGCATGATCACCAAATTAAATAATGTCTCAAGCTAATATATTTAATATTACAAAGCATTGTTCATTTTCCAGGTGCAACTTTTGTGACTGCACAGTAATTCATGAGTAACTCTATACAATGAATAGGAAAAAGGGAAGCAAGTAAATGAATGATCGTTAACTACTGGGGAGTAGTTCTTTTTTTCTGAGGCACAACTGATTTACAATACTGTATACATATCAGGTGTACGTCATAGTGAGTCACAATTTTTAAAGATTATATCAAAGTTATTATAAAATATTGGCTATATGCATTCTGCTCTACAATATATCCTTGTGTTTGCACCTCTTAATCCTCTACTTTTATCTTGTCCCTCCTCCTTTCTAACTCTCCACTGTTAATACTTAATTTTTTTTTTTTATCTGTGAGTCTGTTTCTTTGTTTTATTCACTAGTTTTGTTCTTTAGATTCCACATGTTAGTGAACATATAACATCAGTGTTTCACTGACTGACTTATCTTATTAATCCAAACCCGTCCATGCTATTGCAAATGGCAGTTTCATTCTTTTATAGCTGATAATTATTACTTTGTATATACATATACCACATCTCCACCCATTCATCTGTTGATGGACACAGATTGCTTCTATATCTTGGCAACTGTAAACAATACTGCTACAAACATTGGGGTTATCTTTTCAAATTAGTGATTTCATTTTTTTTGAAAATATACCCAGGAGTGGAATTGCTAGATCATATGGTAGTTCTATTTTTAGTTTTTTTAGGTAAACTCTTTTCTGATTTTATTGATTTGGGCCCTCTCTTTCTCCTGATGAGTTTGTCTAAAAGTTTGTTTTATCTTTTCAAAAAACCATCTCTTGGTTTTGGTGATATCTTTAAAATATATATTTTTAAGTCTCTATTTCATTTATTCCTGCTCTGATCTTTATGATTTCTTTTCTTTTACTAAATTTGGGTTTTGTTTCTTTTCTCTTCCTAGTTCCTTTAGTAGTAAGAAAAGGTTTTTGAGATTTTTCTTGTTTCCTAAATTTATGTCACTAGAAACTCCCCTCTTACAATTGCTTTTAGTATTTTCCATTGGGATATAGTGCTTTATGCAGGAATCAATTGTATTAGCTCTCTGAAATAGAAGGTTTTAAAATTAATTAATTTGGCTTTCTCTTCTTAAATACTTCTTTTGATTAAAACTCCTTTCATCCTGAAATATCTCCAGCATGGGTTGCTACTCTGTAGAAGGTTGCTCACCTCAAACTCATCTGCATTTGGACTAGTTGCCTTTGGCCCAAGGACAGAGGACCAGACATGAGGAGAATCATTTAGCACCTGTATGATGCTTATCATAAGAGACAATGATGAGATTTAGAGTTCTGTTGTTTTGGTACTGAGCACTGGAGCAATGGCAGAGCTACCTTGTATTATTACTAAAAACTAAAGTTTTGTGTTTGTGATATTTGGGATTACTTGGGCCTGCAGTATGGGTAGGTCCTCCAGTGAAGGACGTTATTTTCTGCTAGTCTAAGTTTTATAAGACATTAAATATGAAAAAGCAGCCTTATCGTTGGGGAATATGCCAGAAACTTGACACTTGGCATCTGCATTTGGAAGATGAGACACTTAAGGAGTCAACTGGAAAGGTAGCTACCCAGAACCTGGGGGTTGGAGAGTTATGAGATATTTGTACTTTTCTGTCCATGGAAAGAAGCCCCAGGCCCATCTGAAGTTGATTTTATATGCAGTTCCCCTCAATAAGAGCTTGCAACTTAGGCACTGAGAGGTCCAGGTTTCATTTTTGGGTAATTCTACTAGTTGGACAAGCCCCTTTCCCAGTAGTTGTGAGGTATTTCTCATTCCTACCATTTATGTCACTAGGCAGAGAGCATATTTTATGATGTTTTGAGGACAAGCAAGGAGAGATAAGAAAGTCTTCCTCAGTGATCAGTGCAAAGAAATGGAGGAAAACAATAGAATGGGAAAGACTGGAGATCTCCATAAGAAAATTAGAGATATCAAGAGAATATTTCATGCAAAGATGGTACAATAAAGGACAGAAATGGTATGGACCTAACAGAGGCAGAAGATATTAAAAGAGGTGGTGAGAATACACAGAAAAACTGTATTAAAAAGATCTTCATGACCCAGATAACCATGACGGTGCAATCATTCACCTATAGCCAGACATCCTGGAATGTGAAGTCAAGTGGGCCTTAGAAAGCATCACTATGAACAAAGCGAGTGGAAGTGATGGAATTCAGGTGAGCTATTTCAGATCCTAAAAGACAATGCTGTGAAAGTACTGCACGCAATATGCCAGCAAATTTGGAAAACTCAGCAGTGGCCACGGGACTGGAATTGCAGTGGACCACTGGACTACACAATTGCACTCATCTCACACGCTAGTAAAGTAATGCTCCAAATTCTCCAAGCCAGGCTTCAGCAATACGTGAACCATGAACTTCCAGATGTTCAAGCTGGTTTTCAAAAAAGCAGAGGAATCAAGATCAAATTGCCAACATCCGATGGATCATGGAAATAGCAACAGAGTGCCAGAAAAACATCTATTTCTGCTTTACTGACTATGCCAAAGCCTTTGACTGTGTGGACCACATAAACTGTGGAAAATTCTTCAAGAGATGGGAATACCAGACCACCTGACCTGCCTCTTAGAAACCTGTATGCAGGTCAGGAAGCAACAGAACTGGACGTGGAACAACAGAGTGGTTCCAAATCAATAAAAGAGTATGTCAAGGCTGTATATTGTCACCCTGCTTATTTAACTTATATGCAGAGTATCATGAGAAATGCTCTGCTGGATGAAGCACAAGCTGGAATCCAGATGGCGGGGAGAAATAGTAATAACCTCACATATGTACATGACACCACCTTTATGGCAGAAAGTGAAGAAGAACTAAAGATCCTCTTAATGAAAGTGAAAGAGGAGAGTGAAAAAGTTGGCTTAAAGTTCAACCTTCAGAAAACAAAGATCATGGCACCCAAACCCATCAGTTAAGTTCAGTTCAGTTCAGTCGCTCAGTCGTGACTGACTCTTTGCGACCCCATGAATCACAGCACGCCAGGCCTCCCTGTCCATCACCAACTCCAGCAGTTCACTCAGACTCACGTCCATTGAGTCAGTGATGCCATCCAGCCATCTTATTCTCTGTCGTCCCCTTCTCCTCCTGCCCCCAATCCCTCCCAGCATCAGAGTCTTTTCCAATGAGTCAACTCTTCGCATGAGGTGGCCAAAGTACTGGAGTTTCAGCTTCAGCATCATTCCCTCCAAAGAAATCCCAGGCTGATCTCCTTCAGATGGACTGGTTGGATCTCCTTGCAGTCCAAGGGACTCTCAAGAGTCTTCTCCAACACCACAGTTCAAAAGCATCAATTCTTCAGCCCTCAGCCTTCTTCACAGTCCAACTCTCACATCCATACATGCCCACAGGAAAAACCATAGCCTTGACTAGACGAACCTTTGTTGGCAAAGTAATGTCTCTGCTTTTGAATATGCTATCTAGGTTGGTCATAACTTTCCTTCCAAGGAGTGAGCATCTTTTAATTTCATGGCTGCAGTCACCATCTGCAGTGATTTTGGAGCCCCAAAAAATAAAGTCTGACACTGTTTCCACTGTTTCCCCTGTTTCCCCATTTACTTCCCATGAAGTGATGGGACCAGATGCCAGGATCTTCGTTTTCTGAATGTTGAGCTTTAAGCCAACTTTTCCACTCTCCTCTTTCACTCTCATCAAGAGGCTTTTGAGTTCCTTTTCACTTTCTGCCATAAGGGTGGTGTCATCTGCATATCTGACATTATTGATATTTCTCCCTGCAATCTTGATTCCAGCTTGTGTTTCTTCCAGTCCAGCGTTTCTCATGATGTACTCTGCATATAAGTTAAATAAACAGGGTGACAATATACAGCCTTGACGAACTCCTTTTCCTATTTGGAACCAGTCTGTTGTTCCATGTCCAGTTCTAACTGTGGCTTCCTGACCTGCATACAAATTTCTGAGGAGGCAGATCAGGTGGTTTGGTATTCCCATCTCTTGAAGAATTTTCCACAGTTTATTGTGATCCACACAGTCAAAGGCTTTGGCATAGTCAATAAAGCAGAAATAGATGTTTTTCTGGAACTCTCTTGCTTTTTCCATGATCCAGCGGATGTTGGCAATTTGATCTCTGGTTCCTCTGCCTTTTCTAAAACCAGCTTGAACATCAGGAAGTTCACGGTTCACGTATTGCTGAAGCCTGGCTTGGAGAATTTTGAGCATTTTTTTACTAGCATGTGAGATGAGTGCAATTGTGTGGTAGTTTGAGCATTCTTTGGCATTGCCTTTCTTTGGCATTGGAATGAAAACTGACCTTTTCCAGTCCCGTGGCCACAGCTGAGTTTTCCAAATTTGCTTGCATATTGAGTGCAGCACATTCACAGCATCATCTTTCAGGATTTGAAATAGCTCTACTGGAATTCCACCACCTCCACTAGCTTTGTTTGTAGTGATGCTTTTCTAAGGCCCACTTGACTTCACATTCCAGGATGTCTGGCTCTAGATGAGTGATCACACCATCGTGATTATCTGGGTCATGAAGATCTTTTTTGTGTAGTTCTTCTGTGTATTCTTGCCACCTCTTCTTAATATCTTCTGCTTCTGTTAGGTCCATTCCACTTCTGTCCTTTATCGAGCCCATCTTTGCATGAAATGTCCCCTTGGTATCTCTAATGTTCTTGAAGACATCTCTAGTCTTTCCCATTCTGTTGTTTTCCTCTATTTCTTTGCATTGACCTCTTATCTCTTCTTGCTATTCTTTGAACTCTGCATTCAGATGCTTGTATCTTTCCTTTTCTCCTTCACTTTTCACTTCTCTTCTTTTCACAGCTATTTGTAAGGCCTCCCCAGACAGCCATTTTGCTTTTTTTGCATTTCTTTTCTATGGGAATGGTCTTGATCCCTGTCTCCTGTACAATGTCATGAACCTCATGCCATAGTTCATCAGGCACTCTATCTATCAGATCTAGGTCCTTAAATCTATTTCTCACTTTCACTGTATAATCATAAGGGATTTGATTTAGGTCATACCTGAATGGTCTAGTGGTTTTCCCTACTTTCTTCAATTTAAGTCTGAATTTGGCAATAAGGAGTTCAGGATCTGAGCCACAGTCAGCTCCTGGTCTTGTTTTGGTTGACTGTATAGAGCTTCTCCATCTTTGGCTGCAAAGAATATAATCAATCTGATTTCGGTGTTGACCATCTGGTGATGTCCATGTGTAGAGTCTTCTCTTGTGTTGTTGGAAGTGGGTGTTTGCTATGACCAATGCATTTTCTTGGCAAAACTCTATTAGTCTTTGCCCTGCTTCATTCCATATTCCAAGGCCAAATTTGCCTGTTACTCCAGGTGTTTCTTGACTTCCTACTTTTGCATTCCAGTCCCCTATAATGAAAAGGACATCTTTTTGGGGTGTTAGTTCTAAAAGGTCTTGTAGGTCTTCATAGAACTGTTCAACTTCAGCTTCTTCAGTGTTACTGGTTGGGGCATAGACTTGAATTACTGTGATATTGAATGGTTTGCCTTGGAAACCAACAGAGATCATTCTGTCGTTTTTGAGATTGCATCCAAGTACTGCATTTTGGACTCTTTTGTTGACCATGATGGCCACTCCATTTCTTCTGAGGGATTCCTGCCTGCAGTAGTAGATATAATGGTCATCTGAGTTAAATTCAGATTCACCCATTCCAGTCCATTTTAGTTCGCTGATTCCTAGAATGTCTACATACACTCTTGCCATTTCTTATTTGACCATGCCCAATTTGCCTTGATTCTTGGACCTGACATTCCAGGTTCCTATGCAATATTGCTCTTTACAGCATCGGACCTTGCTTCTATTACCAGTCACATCCACAGCTAGGTACTGTTTTTGCTTGGCTCCATCCCTTCATTCTTTCTGGAGTTATTTCTCCACTGATCTCCAGTAGCATATTAGGCCCCTACTGACCTGGGGAGCTTCTCTTTCAGTATCCTATCATTTTCCCTTTTCATACTGTTCATGGGGTTCTCAAGGCAAGAATACTGAAGTGGTTTGCCATTCCCTTCTCCAGTGGACCACATTCTCCAGTGGACCCCATTCCCATCACTTCATGGCAAGTAGATGAAGAAACAGTGGAAACAATAGCAGACTTTATTTTTGGGGGGTTCCAAAATCACTGCAGATGGTGACTGCAGCCATAAAATAAAAAGACACTTACTCCTTGGAAGAAAAGTTATGACCAACCTAGACAGCATATTAAAAAGCAGAGACATTACTTTGCCAACAAAGGTCCATCTAGTCAAAGCTATGGTTTTTCCAGTAGTCATGTATGGATGTGAGAGTTGGACTATAAAGAAAGCTGAGTGCTGAAGAGTTGATGCTTTTGAAGAGTGGTGTTGGAGAAGACTCTTGAGAGTCCCTTGAACTGCAGGAGATCCAACCAGTCCATCCTAAAGGAGATCAGTCCTGAGTGTTCATTGGAAGGACTGATGTTGAAGCTGAACTCCAATCCTTTGGCCACCTGATGTGAAGAGTTGACTCATTGGAAAAGACCCTGATGTTGGGAAAGATTGAGGGCAGGAGGAGAAGGGCACGACAGAAGATGAGATGGTTGGATGGCATCACCGACTCAATGGACATGAGTTTGAGTAAACTGCAGGAGTTGGTGATGGACAGGGAGGCCTGGTGTGCTGCAGTCCATGGGGTCTCAAAGAGTCGGACATGACTGAGTGATTGAACTGAACTGAGGACAAGCTAGATCTTTAAACAACCATAACATTTTTGAGGGGATTCTTTGCTGTTAACATTAAAAAAACATTTTTTGTCTATTTTTACAAATGCGTTTTAAAGCAGAGCAATGATTTTGTGCCTGCTTTGTTGTTTTAATTGGCAAAATCTAAAATATTGTGTAAGGACAAAAAACTTTCCTCTTAATATCATCTTCCTAGTGTGACAAATGGGTGGTGTTCTTGGGTTAAACATACTTTTAAAAATCAGTTGAGTGATTTTAATTATGAAACAGCAGTCATAGGAGAAACAAAGCAGTAAAGACATATATTACATTAATCTTATTTTTAACGGAAGATGAGGGCAATGCCAAAGAATGTTCAAACTACTGCACAATTGCACTCATCTCACACGCTAGTAAAGTAATGCTCAAAATTCTCCAAGCCAGGCTTCAGCAATATGTGAACTGTGAACTTCCTGATGTTCAAGCTGGTTTTAGAAAAGGCAGAGGAACCAGAGATCAAATTGCCAACATCTGCTGGATCATGGAAAAAGCAAGAGAGTTCCAGAAAAACATCTATTTCTGCTTTATTGACTATGCCAAAGCCTTTGACTGTGTGGATCACAATAAACTGTGGAAAATTCTTCAAGAGATGGGAATACCAGACCACCTGATCTGCCTCTTCAGAAATTTGTATGCAGGTCAGGAAGCCACAGTTAGAACTGGACATGGAACAACAGACTGGTTCCAAATAGGAAAAGGAGTTCGTCAAGGCTGTATATTGTCACCCTGTTTATTTAACTTATATGCAGAGTACATCATGAGAAACGCTGGACTGGAAGAAACACAAGCTGGAATCAAGATTGCAGGGAGAAATATCAATAATGTCAGATATGCAGATGACACCACCCTTATGGCAGAAAGTGAAGAGGAACTCAAAAGCCTCTTGATGAAAGTGAAAGTGGAGAGTGAAAAAGTTGGCTTAAAGCTCAACATTCAGAAAACGAAGATCCTGGCATCCAGTCCCATCACTTCATGGGAAATAGATGGGGAAACAGTGGAAACAGTGTCAGACTTTATTTTTCTTAGCTCCAAAATCACTACAGATGGTGACTGCAGCTATGAAATTAAAAGACGCTTATTCCTTGGAAGGAAAGTTATGACCAACCTAGATAGCATATTCAAAAGCAGAGACATTACTTTGCCAACAAAGGTTCATCTAGTCAAGGCTATGGTTTTTCCTGTGGTCATGTATGGATGTGAGAGTTGGACCGTGAAGAAGGCTGAGCGCCGAAGAATTGATGCTTTTGAACTGTGTTGTTGGAGAAGACTCTTGAGAGTCCCTTGGACTGCAAGGAGATCCAACCAGTCCATTCTGAAGGAGATCAGCCCTGGGATTTCTTTGGAAGGAATGATGCTAAAGCTGAAACTCCAGTCGTTTGGCTACCTCATGGGAAGAGTTGACTCATTGGAAAAGACTCTGATGCTGGGAGGGATTGGGGGCAGGAGGAGAAGGGGACGACAGAGGATGAGATGGCTGGATGGTATCATTGACTCGATGGACGTGAGTCTGGGTGAACTCCGGGAGTTGGTGATGGACAGGGAGGCCTGGTGTGCTCCGATTCATGGGTTCGCAAAGACTCGGACACGACTGAGCGACTGATCTGATCTGATCTGAGATCTGAGTGATACAAAAATAACATACATAAAACTTACTTTTTCTAAAAGAAATATATGTATATAAACAAAAGACATATAGCATAATTTTGACAGCAGTTTTTTCCAGAGAGGGGAATCATAAGTTGTATGTATCCCCCATCTCTGTATTTAGGCATGTGTTATTTTTAAAATTGAGATATTTGTGCATATAAACAAAGAAACAAATGTTTTATATATATATATATATATAGGACCTTATAATCTAGCAAGGGAGATATAACATGTACACAGGTATCTATCCATTGCAAGTGAGGAAAAATGAAAGAGTCAAAGTATTATAGATGAAGTATTAATACCATGGGTGATCAACATGAGATAATAATATAATAGGTTTTTTCCTCGGCTTTTAGATTTTGTGTGAAAAATATTTTCTTTTCTCCAAATAAAACACATATTTTCTGTTTTCCAATTAGATAGCATAGCAATAACTTATGGAGAAGGCGATGGCAACCCACTACAGTACTCTTGCCTGGAGAATCCCATGGACCAAGGAGCCTGGTAGGCTGTAGTCCATGGGGTCGCGAAGAGTTGTGTCCAACAGAGCAACTTCACTTTCACTTTTCACTTTCATACATTGGAGAAATGTATGAAATGTATGTATGGTTGAAATGGCAACCATGGAGCCTGGTGGGCTGCCATATGGGGTCACGCAGAGTCAGACACGACTGACGCGACTTAGCAGCAGCAGCAATAACTTTTAGATATGATAATCTCTGATTACCCCTCCTAATTGTCTCATACAATTAACTTGAATAAGGATTGAGTTAAAAAAAAATCAGATATCTGTAAATAATTTCAATTGATGAGTGCATAGAAACTCATTGAGTTAATCACAAAATACCAAATAATAATTTGTGGTATGATGGTTTCCATTCATTTTTCAACATATTTTCTATGTCTTGGTATAATTTCCCTTTTTCAAAGAACACAAACACCTATTTAGTTTCTCAATGTACATCTTCCAATATGATATAATGGTTACTATCAAATGTGTTTTTTCAAATTACTTTAGCTGTATTTTGAGACATGAATTCCATAGTTAAATACGTATGGCAAACCCTTTATAATTTATCTACATTTGTAAGTCCAAAAATTATTTAAATCTATATTTGAAAAAATTCAGATCAGTGTAATATGTGAAATAGTTTAGCTATGAAAATTTTTATATCATTCAAATTCTCAAACTGCTTTATTGTGTTGTAAGTTTTTATTTAAAAAAAAGGGGGATTTCCATTAGTGGGTAGAATTGCTAATATTTGAGATAAAAGAAATCTCTCTTTGAGTTATACATAATAGGCAGAAGAATCTTTGAAAATGGCCTGTGGATGGCAGTGTTTTGGTATTTCAGAAGATAACTATCCCAAGTTGTTTTCCTTCTATGATTCATGTTTATATCTTGTCTCTGAATCATATATAAAAACAACCAGCTGAGTGTATGTTGTCAGCTAGTAAGCATTTTTTAATGAACCAGACCTCACTTTTGTTTGAACATGCATCAATGTTTATGGTTTTATTTCAGAACATCGCCAGAATAAGGAGCATTTTGGCCAAGAGAAAATTTAATCAGCCAGTGATGAGAACTTATGAACAAGAACAGGCATCTCTAACGGTTCACTAGCTTATTTTATCTGTTGCTCTATTTCTCCTCTGTGTAGTGTGTTGTGAAGTGTATGATTTATTCATAGAAGACACTGTCACTGTCAAAGGATTGTACTTTCAAACCACTAAAAAATCTTGACAAAACCCATTAAAGAAAGGGAATAATAATCAAGCTATCACTGTATTTACAGACCATGTTTTATTTATTCCCTTAAATAAATCCTACTTATCATTAAATTTGAGCTACATGAAAATGCCAGTGTGCAACCATTTTGAAACTACAAAACCTGGCAACTTTATATCATTCAAAGTAATTTATCAGATTTCAGTCTGTCCAATGCTGATGGTTCTTAGTGTTTCATTTCAGTATGAGAAACCAATAGTAACAGAAGTATTATCTGAGTAACAGTCACAAATTAATGTTAGCCATAAGATAAATGCATTGGTTATAAAAGTGAAACTAAGTTTTATTTAAGGAATCATAATAGGATATCTGTCATGAAGGAAACATGTCTTTTATACTACTGGGTACAACTGTCTACACCTGTCAAGTGTTAATCTCGAGTTACAGAGTTTCAATTCTGGAAAATATGTAAAACTAGTTTATTAGATGTTTGAGGTTGCTGTAACAAAATACCATGTACTTTGTGGCTTTAAACAATTAAAAAAAAATTATTGTCTCACATTTCTGGTCTAGAAGACTGAAATTTAGAATGGTCAGATCTGGTCCTAGCTTTTTCTAGCTTCTGGTGGCTGCCAGCTTCCTTGACTTGAGACTAATCTCCTATCTCTGCCTCTGTCTTTACATTGCCTTCTCTTCTATGTCTGTTTTCTCTTCTGTGTGTATTTTTAAAAGGATACCTGTCATTGGATTTAAAGCCCACCAGGATAATATAGAATGATATCCTCATCTCAAATCCTTACCTCAATTACATTTGCAAACCCCCCCCCTCTTTTTTTTTTTTTAATACAAACCAGGCAACATTAACATGTTACTTTAGGGAACTGAGACATGAGCATACGTTTGTGGGGGCTATTATTCAGTCCACTACAGTAGTCCTGAGTTTCCCAGGTGGCTCAGTGGTAAAGAATCTGTCTCCAGCACAGGAGACCCAGGTTCAATTCCTAAGTCGGGAAGATTTCCTGGAGAAGGAAATGACAACCCACTGCAATATTCCTGCCTGGAGAATTCCATGGACAGAAGAGCCTGGCAGGCTATAGTCCATGGGGTCACAAAAGAATTGGACACAACAGCTAAACAACAGTAGTCCTGGATTTATTTTGAAGAACTCATATGATTCTTAAATAAAAAAATATTATGGCACAGTTTTGTTTTAGTCTGCTTCTACTTATAATTCACTATCAATCTGAGGTCTAATGAAGCTCTTTATCCATATTCACTCTCCAAAAAATAATAATAATAATTAAGAAAACTTCCAGAGCCATACCCAGATGAGGAAAAAGCAAAAGACAATTAAAAAGCACTTCCACCTCTACCATATGACTTGCTGGTCCATGAAGTCTTTGGTTCTCAGTGGGATAAGGTGCTCTCACCAGAATCTAAATCTTTACCAAGAAAGTCCTGCTAGGAAGAAAATGTCAGTTGAACAAAAATAGTAATCTTAGAAATATAAGTGATTTACATTCTGGTGTAAGCTGTCTACCTTGTAGCAGACTGAAAATGGTTCACAGAGCAGAACAATGTGCACCATTGTTTTAGAGTGTTTTCTAATAAAGCTGCCTTGTAATTTTTCAGTTCTATAAGAGGATGTATTCTTGTTTGAGTAACAGTGATAAAAGTCTAAATCTTGTATGTAGTATCTTTTAATTTTTGATGTCAGTTTGTAAAAACCTTTGTTGTGATATATGTATTTACTTTTTCAAAGTAACCACCCTAAGGTCTTAGTATTGTATCAGTCTTATTTCTAACTTGATATTTTAAATTCAGGATTCCTCTTTCCCACTGGATTCATTATTCCCTTATCCTTAAATCCTATCCTGTCTTTCTGCTGATTCTTAAATAACAAGTGATTAAAAATTGACTTGTGATCATGCTTTTTATACTCCCATTCAGATGAATCCAATAATATAAAACTATCTAGAAATATTTGTATATAACTTCTCCCTTTCCAATTAGTAGAAGTATTTTCATTGTTAGATTCATAGGAGACAATTAGTATTTCACAAATCAGTATGAATTACTTCATTTATTTATTTAAGGAGCATTTCTTGATATTGTGGATACTGAGCATCATTAGGCATATTTTACTTTCAAGGATTAGCAGACTGGTAAGGGATATGAAGAAATATACTCATGGTTATTAAAAAAAAAAAAGTTGTAGTTGGATAACTACAAATCCATGAGAGAATATAGGGGGAATTCCTAATTCAAGATGAAGGATTCAAGATTTCCTAGAGGAGATGGCTCTCCAGGTATGTATATATATATGTATGTGTGCCTGTGTGTGTGTGTGTGCATGCACACTAAGTCACCTCAGTTGTGTCTAACTTTTGGTGACCCTATGGACTGTAGCCTGCCAGGCTCCTCTGTCCATGGGCTTCTCCAGACAAGAATACTCGAGTGGGTTGCCATGCCCTCCCTTCAGGGGATTTTCCCCACCCAGGGATCTAACTTGTTTCTCTTATGTTTCTTGCATTGGCAGATGTGTTCTTTACCACTAGCCCACCTGGGAAGCCTCTTGAAGCAGGTATGAAAGAGCAATTAGGAATTCCTCCACTGCTGAATGCTCCTTGGCCATTATCTACTGTTTTAAAACAATGGTACTTTAGTTTGACTACAAAAAAAAAAGTAACTCTAACACTTTATTCTTTCCCATCCAGATCTGGGATAGTCTTTGGAACAGTCACAGATCAGCCTGGTTACCTTCAGAAGCTAAAGATCTGGAAGGATGTAGCAGAAGGTATTCAAGGGAAGTAGAAGAATGCTACTACTACTAAGTCGCTTCAGTTGTGTCTGACTCTGTGCGACCCCATGGACTGCAGCCTACCAGGCTTCTCCGTCCATGGGATTCTCCAGGCAAGAACACTGGAGTGGGTTGCCATTTCCTTCTCCAATGCATGAAAGTGAAAGGTGAAAGTGAAGTCGCTCAGTCGTGTCCGACTCTTAGCAACCCCACGGACTGCAGCCTACCAGGCTCCTCCATCCATGGGATTTTCAGGGCAACAGTACTGGCGTGGGGTGCCATTGTCTAGGCAATGCTTTACTTCTCTTATATTAATAATACATCCTGACCTATGGACACCGTTATTCCCATAACCTTTTTGAAATTAAAAAAAAAAAATCTTAGACTTCTTGTTGATCAAGAATCGGCCTTGCAATGTAAGGGACACTGGTTCAATTCCTGGTCTGGGAACATCCCACATGCTGCGAGGCAACTAAGCACATGTGCCACAACTGCTGAGCCCAAGCTCTAGAGCCCACAAGCCTCAACAACTGCAGCCTCTGTGCCTAGAGCCCACGCTGAGCAACAAGAGAAGCCAGCACAAAGAGAAGCCTGTGCAAAACGGAGTAGTGCCCCGCCCTCACTGCAACTAGAGAAAGTCTACATGCAGCCATGAAGATGTAGCACAGCCAAAAACAATAAAATAAGTACATAAAAATTTAAAAATGTATTTAAAAAAAGACAAGTGGTGCATATCAGACTGACAAAAGTAGCTTACAAACCAAGGGACATCAAAACTAATTGTGATTACTGCAACTTCTTGCCTTATGTATCCCCCTCCAGTGTTAGTTTCCTTGATCACAGGAAGTAGTAAACTCTTAAACACCTTTGTCCTATTGACAGCTTGTATTGATGATGTTTAGGGAGCAACCATTTGACAAGATTCAATGCCAAAGGTATGTCTGACAATCGTGATTTAGCAAATTCATAAGCAACATGGTTTGGGCCTGGATTTAAAGATAGAATAGGACCCTTGCCTTGATTTCTAAAGTCTGAATTTTTGATTCAGTGGGATGATGGGATTCCCTCCAGGATAAATTTTGTGAAAGTACAAAGCAAAGTGTGAAATTAGATGGAACAACTTTTTGTTGCTGTTGATGTTACTGGCACACTGATTTACTGATTAAAGGGGAATTGCTGTTCAGGCAGCTGGATTGGCAACTCAGTATGTGGTTTGCTTATAAGCCTGTGAACACTGAGAAATTTCTGCTCCTACTAGTTAAGGATTTTATCTTTTCTTAATCGTTAAAGATGTGTTTGCATTAGCATATGGAGTGAAATACAAAGGGTCCGTTTTAAATAAATGAAACAATTTGTCACTGCATGTGACAAGACTTCCTCCCTGTGATAATGAATACTTGTATAGGAGAGGAAATGCAAAGAACTGGGAATTGAAGTACAAAGAAGGAAGCTGAATCTCACCATACTGAAGACAGAGCTTTTGCTTTTAAGTGTAAATTTACCATTTATTATGTTCCCCCAGTGAAATAAAGGTATTGTTCATTGTGTATTAACTATGACCTTGAAAATCACAAAGGAATGTACACAAAGGAGAAAAAATGAATTAGTCTTAACAATAAAAGATTTTCTTTAAGTTATCTAAAGTTAAGTGAATCTTTAAGGCTTTGTAAAAATGAACTTTGACTCCTTTGCTAATTATCAGATAGAAATTCCCATAACTAATTATTTGCCTTAAAAGTTAAGTTTCCAATCCATACCGCACTTGAAATAAAGTTTATTAAATGACAGGATTGTTCTGCTGAATTATTTCTTAAACTTATAGAAAGGAAAAGTTTACAATTATTTCCATACATAAAATGGGAATAGTCATACTCTGAAGAAATCTAGCAAAACCAAAAACAGTAGAACAATTGCTATATTTTATATTGTACAGCATCTTATAACCCAACACTGTGTAAAACTCTGAAATGTTAAATTATTGTTTATAAAATAACTATAAATAGGATTTGAAAAAGGAAAAAAATTATCATGAGAATTACCTGTTAGACTCTGATTATGAGAATAAGACCTTACATAATTATGTGTCAGGCGAGTGTATTCTCCATGGTTCTGTCTCGTCACAGCAAAGATTTGGAGTGACAGGCATTAAAGCCCTCGGTGCGTCACAGCTCTCAGGTCTTGGACGGACAGTGTTATAGCTCTTCAACAGATCAGTGTTATAGCTCCGTGTTACAGCTCTATTTTATTTAGAAAAATAGCAGAAAAATCCATCCTTGAGGCGTGAGGGCATGCTGACCCAAAGACAAGAAGATTAGAGTCGGGGGAGTGCATGAGAGTGTGGGGCGGGGAGCAGACAGAGAGAGACAAAGAGTGCACACCTGTGGGAGAAAGAGAGCTGGCTCCTCTTTTATATGTTTTTTCCTCCCCCCTGCTCTCCCCACCTGACCTATGTAAATTGGGCTAGCCAGGAGTGCTGTTTGTTCTACCTGAGGTCCTCACTCAGGTCCTCAGACCTTAGACCTTCGTTTGTTCTATTTTCACGGGCTTTTCCCTTCCTTGTCTTTTACCCACCACCATTTTGGGCTCCTGTTTCCCATTTTAACTACCTAACATGTGGAAAAGACCAGAGAAGGAAAGGTATGAAAGGGAGATTTGGGAGATCAGGGGAAGTCACTAATCAGTACTACTACATAACTGACATGGGCACAAAGTCAGGAATTTCAGAGGATCCTGGGAAACCAGTCACATCCAGCTACAAAATAAAATGAGGATGTAAAAGAAGTTAAGGAAAAAGGATAGGGCAAATTATTCAAATTTCATTACTAAAAGGTCTCCAGGCAAACATCTGATGGTGGGCTTTAATTGCTATTAATCAGCATGGCTCGCCATGATAAGACTAAAACAAGATGAAACCTGCTTTTTTCTGTCTCTCACAGCATCTAATCCAATGATCTCCAAAGAGGAAAAGCAGCTGCTTCATTTCTGCCTCCCAATTCTCAAGCAATTCCTTATCTACCAACTTTAATATAGAACATATAGGGCATGGACTTCTGAAAAACATAATTTTAGGTTGAAAGTTAGTCGCTCAGTCATGTCCGACTCTTTGTGACCTCATGGACTGTAGATTTCCAGGCTTCTCTGTCCATGGAATTCTCCAGCCAACAATACTGAAGTGGGTAGCCATTCCAACCTCTTGGAATGGGATCTTCCCAACCCAGGGATGGAACCTGGGTCTCCTGAACTGCAGACAGATGCTTTACCATCTAAGCTACCTTAACTTTTAATAAATTGACAAGAGTACAAACTGCCACAAAGTTAAATATAAATTATAAATACCTTTAAGTATTTATAGTAATAATTAAATGCATTAAAATTTATCTTTTACTGACCACATTTCTGCTTTTGCACTTATAAGAAAGTATAAGTTTACACATGATATAAATGTGTGTGATGTTAGTAAATTTGGACTGAATTTAATAGTATCTGAAAACAATCTATTACAGAAAAAGTTAGAGACAGTTACAGTGAGGACTAAAAGAGTAAGCACATTTATTATCTGTCACATTACAGAATTAATAGAAAATAGTTTCTTTGATATACTCCAAGTTAGCAAAATTATTACAGAAATTAGTCTGAAAACTATCTTAGGCAAACTGATCCACAGGGTTATTCTGCATGGCAATTGAATTAGAGTAGAATGAAGACTACATTTGTCCAATTCACATCTTCCTGTATATGGATAGATCCTCCTATACAAGTATTCACTAGAACCCCAGAATCAGGATAGCTTTTGAATGATTTTCTTATTACGTGAGGGTCAATGATGGAAAAATTAATCAGAGAGTAATAATAAGAGGAGGTAAGATTTTTTTTAATCTTATTTCATTTTTAATTTTCCTCAATTAAAAATTTTAATTGTACAAAACTTTACAATAAGTATTCATAACTCTACTCAGAATGACAAATTGTTTAAAAGGGACATATTTGTTTTATCTATGGATAGATGGATAGACAGATGAATGGGTATTTAGATAATGCACAGATAATAGATAAACAGACAAATAGATGATACAGTGAGTTTAAAACAATGACAGAAGTTTTCAGCTTCTCATGTCAAGATATGAGGTTGGCTTCCAAACCCGTGAATCTAGGATGGTCTTATGTCTTGTTTTGACCAATAGAATTCCATATAAGTGCTATCATGTGAGTTATGAATCTAGGCTTTGATATTTCCTCTCTTACTGTTAAAATTTTTCTATCATTTGAACCTGTTCTAGCCAACCTTCTGAGAGGCCAAATAGAGGAAAATTAAGGTGCTGTAGTCAACAGCCTGACAACCACTAGGAATGTGAATAAGATGATCTCAGATCATCTGCCCCAGAGGAGGTGATAGGTGTCAGTATCATGAGACAACCCAGGGAGAATGAGCAAAATTATCCATCTGAGCTTTGATCCAATTGCCAATCAGAAATTTGGACATTAATAACTGATTGTTATATTAAGCCAATGCACTGAGTTTTGGGTGGTTTGTTTACAGAAAACAAATGGATACTTTATTTTAAGCCATTTGTTAGTGAGCAGCAGACCAAATAATAAATATTTCACCCTTACAATTTAGCATACTAACTGCCAAGAAGAAAAAAATCTGTATAATCCCAGTGTGATCATAGTCAAGAAATTTAACTTTGAACAATATTACCTAACATACATTTTAAAGGTTTCCTATTCCAATAATGTTCATATTACTTTCATTTTTTTTCCAGTATGATCAAGGATCAAAGAAAAGAAAAATCCTAAGGATGCCTCTAGAAAACTACTAGAGCTCAGTAGTGAATTTGATAAAGTTGCAGGATACAAAAATAATGCACAGAAATCTCTTGCATTCCTATATACTAACAACAAAAGATCGGAAAGAGAAATTATGGAAACAACCCCAATTATCATTGCAACAAAAAGGATAAAATACCTAGGAATAAATCTACCCAAGGAGGCAAAAGATCTGTGCTGAGAAAAACTATAAGATACTGATGACAGAATACAAACATGACACAAACAGATGGAGACATACCACGTTCTTGGGTTAGAAGAATCAATATTGTGAAAATGACTGTACTACCCAAAGCAATTTATAGATGCAATGCAATTCCTATCAAATTACCAATGGCATTTTTTACAGAATTAGAACAAAAAATTTTACTACTTGTATGGGAACAAAAAGACCCTGAATAGCCAAGGCAATCTTAAAAAAACAGAGCTGGAGAAATCAGGCTCCCTGATTTCACATTATACTTCAAAGCTACAGTAATCAAGACACTATGTTACTGGCACGAAAACAGAAATACAGATCAATTGAACAGGATAAAAAGCCAAGAGAGAAATCCATGCAACTGTGATCACCTAATTTATGACAAAGGAGGCAAACATATATGGTGCAGAAAAGACAGTCTCTTTAATAAGTGGTGCTTGGAAAGCTGAACAGTATATGTAAAAGAATGAAATTAGAGGGACTTCCTTGGTTGGTGGTGCAGTTGTTAAGATTCCATATTTCCAATGTAGATAGTACAAGTTCAGTTCCTGGTAAGGGAACTAAAATCCCACATGTGGCATGGTGCAGCCAAAAATAAAAAAAAAAAAAGAATTAAATTAGAACACTCACTAACACCATATACAAAAATAAACTCAAAATGGATTAAAGACCTAAAAGTAAGAGTGGATACTATAAAACTCTTAGAGGAAAACATTACAAGAAGATCTTTTTGACTCACTTCTTAGAGTAATGAAAATAAAAACAAAAATAAACAAATGAGACTTAATTGAACTTAAAAGAGTTTTGACAGCAAAGAAAACCATAAATGAGATGAAAAGACAACCCTCAGAATGGGAAAACATATTTTCAAATGAAGCAGCTGACAAGGGAGTAATCTCCAAAATATAAAAACAGCTGTGAAGCTCATAAAGAATCTGCCTGCAATGCAGGAGCCACAGGAGGCATGGGTTCAATCCCTGGGTCAGAAAGGTACCCTGGAGGAGGAAATGGCTACCCACTCCAGTATTCTTGCCTGGAGAATCCCCATGGACAGAGGAGTTTTGTGGGTGACAGTCTGTGGAGTCACAGAGAGTTGGACACAACTGAAGCGACTTAGCATGGCATGGTACATGAAGTTCAGTGTCAAAAAATGGGTGGAAGCCCTAAATAGACATTTCTTCAAAGAAGACATACAGATCACCAAGAAGCACATGAAAAGATGTGCAAGATATCACTAATTATTAGGGAAATGCAAATCAAAGCTACAATCAGGTATCACCTCACACCAGTCAGAATGGCCATCATCAAAATATCTGCAAACAATAAATGCTGGAGAGGATGTGGGAAAAAATGGAATCCTCTTGTACTGTTGCTGGGAATGTATGGAAAATAGTATGGAGGCTCTTTAAAAAACTAAAAATAGAATTACAATGACTGTGGCTTAGTCGCTAAGTCATGTCCGACTCTTGCAACCCCATGGACTGTAGCTTGTCAGGCTCCTCTGTCCACAGGATTCTCCAGGCAAGAATACTAGAGAGGGTTGCCATTTCTTTTCCACTATGATATGACCCAGTAATCCCACTACAGAGCATATACCCTGAGAAAGCCCTAATGCAAAAAGATACATGCACCCCAATGTTCATTGCAGCACTATGCACACTAGCCAGGACAGGGAAGCGACTTAAATGGCCATTGAGAGATGAATTAAAAAGATGTCATACATATATACAAGGGAATATTGCTGAGCCATAAAAAGGAACAAAAGTGGGTCATTTGTAGAGGAGTGGATGGACCCAGAGTCTGTCATACAAAGTGAAGTAAGTCAGAAAGAGAAAAATAATTATCATATATTAACACATGTATGTGGAATCTAGAAAATAGTACAGATGAACCAATTTGCAGGGCAGCAATAGAGACACAGACATAGAAAACAGATGTGTGGACACAGGTCGGGGGGTGGGATGAATTGAGAGATTGGGTTTGAGGTACGTGTAAAGCATATGTAAAGCAAATTGCTAGTGGGAACCTGCAGTGTACTACAGGGAGCTTGGTTTAGTGCTACGTGGTGACCTAAGTGGGTGGGATGGGGGTGAGGGGTGGGAGGGAGGTTCAAGACGCAGAGGATGTATGTATAGCTCACCCACTTCATCGTACAGCAGAAATGGACACAACATTGTAAAAAATTTATCTTCCAGTTAAAAATAAGTTTTTTAAAGGGACAAACTTCTAGTTATATGATCAGATCAGATCAGATCAGTCGCTCAGTCGTGTCCGACTCTTTGCCACCCCATGAATCACAACACGCCAGGCCTCCCTGTCCATCACCAACTCCCAAGGTTCACTCAGACTCACGTCCATCGAGTCAGTGATGCCATCCAGCCATCTCATCCTCTGTCGTTCCCTTCTCCTCCTGCCCCCAATCCCTCCCAGAATCAGAGTCTTTTCCAAGGAGTCAACTTTTCGCATGAGGTGGCCAAAGAACTGGAGTTTCAGCTTTAGCATCATTCCTTCCAAAGAAATCCCAGGGCTGATCTCCTTCAGAATGGACTGGTTGGATCTCCTTGCAGTCCAAGGGACTCTCAAGAGTCTTCTCCAACAACACAGTTCAAAAGCATCAATTCTTCGGTGCTCAGCCTTCTTCACAGTCCAACTCTCACACCCATACATGACCACAGGAAAAACCATAGCCTTGACTAGACGAACCTTTGTTGGCAAAGTAATGTCTCTGCTTTTGAATATGCTATCTAGGTTGGTCATAACTTTCCTTCCAAGGAGTAAGCGTCTTTTAATTTCATGGCTGCAGTCACCATCTGTAGTGATTTTGGAGCCCAGAAAAATAAAGTCTGACACTGTTTCCACTGTCTCCCCATCTATTTCCCATGAAGTGGTGGGACCGGATGCCATGATTTTCATTTTCTGAATGTTGAGCTTTAAGCCAACTTTTTCACTCTCCTCTTTCACTCTCATCAAGAGGCTTTTTAGTTCCTCTTCACTTTCTGCCATAAGGGTGGTGTCATCTGCATATCTGAGGTTATTGATATTTCTCCCGGCAATCTTGATTCCAGCTTGTGCTTCTTCCAGCCCAGCGTTTCTCATGATGTACTCTGCATAGAATTTAAATAAGCAGGGTGACAATATACAGCCTTGATGTACTCCTTTTCCTATTTGGAACCAGTCTGTTGTTCCATGTCCAGTTCTAACTGTGGCTTCCTGACCTGCATACAAATTTCTCAAGAGGCAGATCAGGTGGTCTGGTATTCCCATCTCTTGAAGAATTTTCCACAATTTATTATGATCCACACAGTCAAAGGCTTTGGCATAGTCAATAAAGCAGAAATAGATATTTTTCTGGAACTCTCTTGCTTTTTCTATGATCCAGGGGATGTTGGCAATTTGATCTCTGGTTCCTCTGCCTTTTCTAAAACAGGCTTGAACATCAGAAATTTCACAGCTCATATATTGCTGAAGCCTGGCTTGGAGAATTTTGAACATTACTTTACTAGCGTGTGAGATGAGCGCAATTGTGCAGTAGTTTAAGCATTCTTTGGCATTGCCTTTCTTTGGGATTGGAATGAAAACTGACCTTTTCCAGTCCTGTGGCCATTGCTGAGTTTTCCAAATTTGCTGGCATATTGAGTGCAGCACTTTCACAGCATCATCTTTCAGGATTTGGAATAGCTTAACTGGAATTCCATCACCACTATCCAGTTATATGATAGGTACTAAGAATGTACAGAAGTATAAATATTATTAGCGTGCTGTCAGTTATATATGAAAATCACTAAGAGAATAAATCCTAAGTGTTCTTAACACAAGGAAAAAACCTTCATTTAAAAAGTAAAATATTTTATTATCTTATCTTGAACTCTACACAGAATAGTTCAACAAAAAGAGGAGGTTAATATATGATCCAGAAATCCCACTCCTGGGCATATATCCAGACAAAGCTATAATCCAAAAAAATACAGATACCCTATGTTCCTAGCGGCAATACTCATAGTAGTCAAGATATGGAAACAACATAAATGTCCATCAACAGATGAATGGATAAAGAAGATGTGGTGTATATACATATATATATACACACACACACACATACATACACATACATATATACATACATATGCATATATATACATACATACATATATATATACATATATATATGTACAATGGAATACTACTCATAAAAAGAATGAAATAATGCCATTTTCCATAACATGAATGGAACTATAAATTATTATACTAAGTGAAGTAAGTCAGAAAAGAAAAAGAAAGACAAATACCATATGATATCATTTAGATATAGAATCTAAAATATGACACAAGTGAACTTCTCTACAAAAGAGAAACAGACTCATAGAGTGGTTTACCACTCTATGGTGGTTACCAAAGGTGAGGAAGAGTGGTGGAGGGATGGACTGGGAGTTTGGGATTAGCAGATGAAAAGTATTACATATAGAATGGATAAACAACAAGGCCCTACTGTTTAACACAGGGAACTGTATTCAAAATCCTGAGATAAACCATAATGGAAAAGAATATAGAAAAGAAAGTATACATATATGTGTATATATATATATATATATATATATATATATAATTGAATAACTTTGCTGTAGTTGGACACGACTGAAGCAACTTAGCAGCAGCAGCAGCAGCTGTATAGCAGAAATTCACATTGTGAATCAACTATACTTTGATTTAAAAAAAGTCAAAAAAGGGGATTAATTTAATATTAGAGAAATCGAAATTATAAGAAAATCTTGGGAAAATCTTCCATTGAATGCTCATTACCTTAAATACTGACATAGGCATTTGTCTTTTAATTCAATCCTTTATAATTTAGCCACTTGGATTTCCATAAAACTTTGGGATGAGGTCTATATAAGTATTAACTCCCAAGAACCACTAATGCAATGTATTATCACATAAGTTGTCTGGAAAATGGTAATGACAAATTTCTAAACAGTGTTTAGTCCAAAGATAATCTCAGCAATAAATAGTAAAGTGTTTTTGAAATGTACTTATCTATAATAGTTGATAAATAGAAGAATTTAGGAAAATAATATTTATCTCAGATATCAGAATATGAAAAAGAATATGAAAATTATATAAAAACCCACTGTAATTCTATCACCCACAAAAACTGAATGTTTTGCTTCAGTTGCTTTTAAATTTTAACATCAGAATGCACAATTTTTCATAAATTATGATCATATTGAATGTATTTTTTGATCTCTAAACTTTTTTCTTTTTACATTGTATTAGGAGAATTTCTAACAATAAAATTTAATTTTTAAAAACCCAGTTAATGACCTTTTCCAAATGATTTAGCATTAATTCAGTTAATCGATGAAATTTTGAGGAATTTCAACTGTCTATAAATTAGTTTTATAAAAAAATGCCCACAATGGATATATAGGAATATGAACAATTGTCTAAATAATTTATTTTTAAGCTGATTTACTGATTCATAAAAGTATTGTTTAGAAAGAGTATGTGAACTTAATGTCTTGCTAAAAGATTATGGTATCTTCCTATGTACATAGTATTATTATTTTACATCTTTTTATTTGGTAGATAAAAATGGCATATTTCTGTTTTTCACTTGAATTTCCTTTAGTATAAAAACAGCAATTTCATAGTGCAATTTATATTTCTTTTTTAGTATTTTCAGAATTTTAAAAGCTTAACCTTTTTGAACAACTGAAGTTAAATTTACATAGAAAAAACATACAAAATATTGAGTGTTAACAAATGCATATACTCAAATAAACACCATTACAATCAAGGTATAAAAGCTTTCTCTGACGCCAAAAATTCTCATGTTCCCTTCGAGCAACCACCATTTTGATTTCTAGCCAAACGGATTAGTTTTTCCTGTCTTTGATCTTCATATAAATGAAGTCATAATATATCTATTATTTGTGTGTGGCCATTCTATCAAGTTTGAGGTAGTACCTCATTGTGATTTTGATTTCCATTTCTCTGATGATCAATGATATTGAGCATCTTTTCAGGTACCTATTTGCCATCTGAATGTTTTCCTTGGGAAAATATCTATTCAGATCCTCTATTTTAAAATTTGTTTTTCTGCTGTTGAATTTTATGAGTTCTAAATATATTTTGGATATTAACCCCTTGTTAGATATATGATTTGCAAATATTTTCTTCCATTTCACAGGCTGCCTTTTTTAAGACAAAGGAATTTAGAGAAAGAAAAGCAAAGCTGGAGGTAGCGCACTTCCTGATTTCAAAGTTAGTTTTACAAAGTATTACAGAGTACTTGTAATACAGAGTATTACAAAGCTAGTTCAACAGTAAGATACTGTCACAAAAAAAGACTCATAGACTAATGGGATAGAATAGAGAGCCCAGAAATAAACCCATATAGACATGATCAATTAATTTTTGACAATAGGGTCGAGAATATACAATGGAGAAAAGACAGTTTCTTCAATAAATGTTGTTAGGAAAACTGCGCAGTCATGTGTACCTATTTAGTATTCTGGACTAATCAATTAAATTTAATATAACAGTCTCACTGGAGATGGAAATAACAATCAGTTCTGCAATTTAGAAAGACGCACATTGAAACTGTGCAGAAGATGGACACAAGGGCAGGAGCAGAGAGGAATCAGAAAATGAAGGCAAGATATTAGACACAAAGCCTTAAAGAATTATTATTATATTCACAGTGTAATTGAGATTCAGAAGCAGAGAAATGGAAATAGGATTAGAAAAGGGATTTCAGAGAGATTCAAAGAATAGAAGGAATGGTAATTACTGAAAGACTTTTAAAAGTAAAATAAGAAGTCAAAAATGATGTTTGGAGTTATTGGTTGTTCTGATGTTAGCATTTTGACAAATATCAGGAAACAGGAAACAATAATTTTAGAGTGGCTGAAGAAAAATGAGATCAATTTTGAACTTAAAACTGTATGGCCTTTGGATGTGGCCAACTGGAAAAATGAAATAACAGTATATTTTAATTTCATGTAGCTCTTAAAATATTTTCTCAATCTCTGAAATTACACAATCTTAGTACAGAAATATCCAAAAGAGAAGCAAATTGGGCAACCTAAAGAATTTAAGAATAATGAAATGACATCTCACAGATGTGTTCTCTGGTCATTCTCTTCTTTGGGGAATACATATTTCTAAGCTACTTAATGTTGACTCCACTATTGCTTTTTTCCGCTTGAGTCTTCTGTTTTCTGTCCTGGCCAGTCCTTTTGCTCATTCCAGTTCCCCAGTACATTCAGTGAATAGGGCTCTCAAGTAGCCCGTCAAATTCAATTAACTGAAGCAAGCTGCCCATGGTGACACTCGCTGTAGTTAATTGAGAAAACCAGCATCAAGGCACCCTTCAGAGTATTCTGTAATTGAGTGTGAAGTCTCACGAGATCAGTTGCACAATTCCAAGTGTATGGAGTTTGGGGTGGGATTTGGGTTGTTTCATGGAAACCATTTATGAACTTGTTATACGCTATGCCTAAAAATCTATGTACCAACAGATTTGCTTTCAAGAGACATTGCTTGAGAAAACTATCAGTTTTCTGTGTCATTAGAATGTTTCATCTTCTTTCTTTCTTCATTTATCCCAATAGCTATTTCAGATTTTTCCTTTTTCCTTTCTCTTAACTATCCATAAAAGAAAATTATTTTAACCTTCTATAATGACCAGTGAATTGAGCATAGTTGTAGTCTAGATAATATTGATAAAGATTTAATAAAAATAATATATTTTTGAAAAATTTGTGTCCAACATTAGATATCTTCCATTTTCATAGGGTTTAGGTCCATTAACTCAATCTATTAAAATAGAGCATATTTGAATATGCAGAAATAGGCTACAACATTGTTAATTGAGAATAATATGCTATTCTGGTATTATTCAGCAATCTGATTATTGTCCACTTAATAAAATTCCTTAGTTTTCTTCCCTGGGTGCCAGAATAATTCCATGGTACCTGACAAAAGCTTAAATTAATCACCACTAGATGGTAGCCTTGTCAGGGATCATTGATCCATAAAGCAATTCCTTGGATGGTTCTGATGAGACAAGAAGAAAATGCACGTATCATAATTACCACAAATCCAGCACAGAATGAATGTAGAGTAAACACCAGTCATTATTTTCAGTTTTAAATTAATGTTATTGAACATTTACTGCATATTAGTCAAGGTATCAGATAATTTAAAAACTAATTTAATAATCAACTATTTAAAATCTTTCAATTTTATATTTTTATTGAACTTTGATTATTTATGTAGTTAGTCAATTATATAGCCACACATTTAATTTTATATACGTTAGAAAATTCTTTTAACAATCATTTGGTATTAATTAAAAAAGAAGGGAAGCAAAAAGCAAAGGAGAAAAAGAAAGATATATCCATTTGAATGCAGATTTCCAAAGCAAGGAGAGACAAGAAAGCCTTCCTCAGCGATCAATGCAAAGAAATAGAGGAAAACAATAGAATGGGAAAGACTAGAGATCTCTTCAAGAAAATTAGAGAACCAAAGGAACATTTTAGGCAAATTTCTGGGCTCCAAAATCACTGCAGATGGTGATTGCAGCCATGAAATTAAAAGACGCTTACTCCTTGGAAGGAAAGTTATGACCAACCTAGATAGCATATTCAAAAGCAGAGACATTACTTTGCCAACAAAGGTCCTTCTAGTCAAGGCTATGGATTTTCCAGTGGTCATATATGGATATGAGAGTTGGACTATAAAGAAAGCTGAGCATAGAAGAATTGATGCTTTTGAACTGTGGTGTTGGAGAAGACTCTTGAGAGTCCCTTGGGCTGCAAGGAGATCCAACCAGTCCATCCTAAAGGAGATCAGTCCTGGGTGTTCACTGGAAGGACTGATGTTGAAGCTGAAACTCCAATCCTTTGGCCACATGATGCGAAGAGCTGGAAAAGACCCTGATGTTGGGAAAGATTGAGGGCAGGAGGAGAAGGGGATGACAGAGGATGAGATGGTTGGATGGCATCACCGACTCAATAGACATGGGTTTGAGTGGACTGCAGGAGTTGGTGATGGACAGGGAGGACTGGCGTGCTGTGGTTCATGGGGTCACAAAGAGTCGGACACTACTGAGCGACTGGACTGAACTGAACTGATAGAGACCTTTTAATGCAACAAATATTCTGTAAGGCTATTAAATGAATTTTAAATATATATATATATATTTTTACTTAAACATCTTCCTAATGTTTTGTGACTGTCAAAGCTCAACATAAAGCTTTTCTCCAGTTACTCACCACATTCATTTCACACTCTCATACTATTAGTGATCGTATTCTCCTATGTTGTAATGTTTCATGATCACAGCAAACTGTGGATAATTCTTAAAGAGATGGGAATACTAGACCACCTGACCTGCCTCCTGAGAAATCTGTATGCAGGTAAAGAAGCAACAGTTAGGACTGAACATGGGACAACAGACTGGCTTGAAATCAGGAAAGGAGTACGTCAGGGCTGTATATTGTCACCCTGCTTATTTAACTTATATGAAGAGTACATCATGCGAAATACTGGACTGGATGGACAAGCTGGAATCAAGATTCCTGGGAGAAATATCGATAACACCAGATATGCAGATGACACCACTCTTATGGCAGAAAGTGAAGAAGAACTAAAGAGCCTCTTGATGAAAGTGAAAGAGGAGAGTTAAAAAGTTGGCTTAAAACTCAACATTCAGAAAACTAAGACCATGGTATCCGGTCCCATCACTTCATGGCAAATAGATGAGGAAACAACAGAGACAATAAGAGACTTCATTTTCTTGGGCTCCGAAATTACTGAAGATGGTGAGTGCAGCCATAAAATTAAAAGATGCCTGCTCCTTGGAAGAAAAGTTATGACCAACCTAGACAGCATATTAAAAGGAAGAGATATTAGTTTACCAAGAAAGGTCCATCTAGTCAAAGCTATGGTTTTTCCAGTAGTCATATATGGATGTGAGAGGTGAACTATAATCAAAGCTGAGCACCAAAGAATTGATGCTTTTGAACCGTGGTGTTGGAGAAGACTCTTGAGAGTCCCCTGGACTGCAAGGAGATCAAACCAATCCATCCTAAAGGAAATCAGTCCTGAATATTCGTTGGAAGGACTGATGCTGAAGCAGAAACTCCAATACTTTGGCCACCTGATGTGAAGAACTGACTCATTGGGAAAGACCCTGATGCTAGGAGAGATTGAAGGTAAGAGGGGAAGGGGATGACAGAGAATGAGATGGTTGGATGGCATCACCAACTCTATGTACATGAGCTTGAGTAGGCTCTGGGAGTTGGTGATGGACAGGGAAGCCTGGCGTGCTGCAGTCCATGGGGTCACAAAGAGTCAGACATAACTGAATAACTGAACTGAACTGAACTGAATATTTTATGCAGTAAACCAAAATAAAGCAAAGCAAAAGAAAACAAACAAAAACTCATGGATCATTAACTCCTTTCCAGACTCTGCTGAGGATACATAAATGGATGATCCTTTCCGTAAATATAAAAATGTTTTAAGTATCTCCCTTCCATTTTAATTCCCTGATCTTACAAATTCTAAGTATATAAATTTAGATATACATACATAAAGACATTGAAGATTTATAACATCCACTAGATATGAAATATAGGAAGTAACAATGAATCACAAAGTATCTGATTCTAATATTTTTACATTAATCCTTTAATTTAAAAAATTAAAATCATGTATCTATGTTGTAAAAATATCACACTAAATATTACACACATTAAGATAAGAAAATTCTTCCTTGCCCATCACACTGTATACCCCAGAAGAAGTCACTCATTTTTTTCTTTCTTTTACTGTAACCATAGCACATAAATATTAATACGTGTATCTGTATCCAATCCTGTTTTGTGCTAGTCACTCAGTCATGTCCAACTCTTTGTGACCTCAGGGACTGTGTAGCCCTCCAGGGTCCTCTGTCCATTAAATTCTCCAGGCAAGAATATTGGTGTGAGTTGCCATTTAATTCTCCAGGAGATCTTCCCAACCCAGGATTTGGACCGGGTCTCCTGCATTGCAAGAAGATTCTTTGCTGTCTGAGCCACCAGGAAAGCCCATGTATGTGAATATAAGTAGATATATTTACGTATACTTGTATATATTTGTGCACATGCTCAACTATCAGTTCAATTCAGTTCAGTCGCTCAGTCGTGTCCAACTCTTTGTGACCCCATGAACTGCAGCACACCAGGCCTCCCTGTCCATCACCAACTCCTAGAGTCTACTCAAACACATGTCCACTGAGTCAGTGATGCCATCAAACTATCTCATCCTCTGCATCCCCTTCTCCTCCTGCCCTCAGTCTTTCCCAGCATCAGGGTCTTTTCCAGTGAGTCAGCTCTTTGCATCATGTGGCCAAAGGATTGAAGTTTCAGCTTCAACATCAGTCCTTCCAATGAACACCCAGGACTGATCTCCTTTAGGATAGACTGGTTGATCTCCTTGCAGTCCAAGGGACTCTCAAGGGTCTTATCCAACACCACACTTCAAAAGCATCAATTCTTTTGCACTCAGCTTCTTTATAGTCCAACTTTCACATCCATACATGACTACTGGCAAAACCATAGCCTTGACTAGACGGACCTTTGTTGACAAAGTAATGTCTCTGTTTTTTAATATGCTGTCAATGTTGGTCATAACTTTCCTTCCAAGGAGTAACCGTCTTTTAATTTCATGGCTGCAATCACCATCTGCAGTGATTTTGGCACCCAAAAATATAAACTCAGCCACTGTTTCCACTGTTTCCCCATCTATTTGCCATGAAGTGATGGGACCAGATACCATGATCTTAGGTTTCTGAATGTTGAGCTTTAAGCCAACTTTTTCACTCTCCTCTTTCACTTTCATCAAGAGACTTTAGTTCTTCTTCACTTTCTACCATAAAGGTGGTGTCATCTGCATATATGAGGTTATTGATATTTCTCCCAGCAATCTTGATTCCAGCTTGTGCTTCCTCCAGCCCAGCATTTCTCATGATGTACTCTGCATAAGTTAAATAAGCAGAGTGACAATATACAGCCTTGACTTACTCCTTGTCCTATTTGGAACCAGTCTGTTGTTCCATGTCCAGTTCTATCTGTTGCTTTCTGACCTGCATGCAGGTTTCTCAAGAGGCAGATCAGGTGGTCTGGTATTCCCATCTCTTGAAGAATTTTCCACAGTTTATTGTGATCCACACAGTCAAAGGCTTTGGCATAGTCAATAAAGCAGAAATAGATGTTTTTCTGGAACTCTCTTGCTTTTTTGATGATCCAGAGGATGTTGGCAATTTGATCTCTGGTTCCTCTGCCTTTTTTAAATCCATCTTGAACATCTGGAAGTTCACGGTTCATGTATTGCTGAAGCCTGGCTTGCAGAATTTTGAGCATTACTTTACTAGTGTGTGAGATGAGTGCAATTGTGTGGTAGTTTGAGCATTCTTTGGCATTGCCTTTCTTTGGGATTGGAATGAAAACTGACCTTTTCCAGTCCCATGGCCACTGCTGAGTTTTCCAAATTTGCTAGATATTGAGTGCAGCACTTTCAGTGCATCATCTTTCAGGATTTGAAATAGTTCAACTGGAATTCCATCACCTCCAGTAGCTTTGTTCGTAGTGATCCTTCCTAAGGCCCACTGACTTCACATTTAGTATGTATTTGTGCAAATGCTCAAATATTGCTGAAATAGTGAAGTTGATTTTGCTAGTGCATTTTGCTCAGTTTTTGGGGGTTGTTTGTTCTTTTTTTATTCATTGGTAAGAGATCTCTATATATTGTTAATATGAATAATTTTTGTAATTGCACATTTCAAATTTTTATGCCAGCTTGCCACTAGTGTTTTTTATTTCATCATTAGTTCTTTCTTAAGTAAAGATGGATAATTTTATGTTATAAAGTCTCGTGTGTTTATTTACATATAGTATATATAGGGTCATTTTTAGGAAAACATTCCACATTCCAGCACTACAAAATAAAGCCATCTGCTTCCTTATAGTATATTTATGCTCTATTATTTGTATATAACAAGTTTCTGATGAATTAAAGATATAAAGCTTTGAATAGTTTAGCTTTTGTTTTTTTCCAAATATGCAATCAAATGTCCAAACTTTCCTTATTATTAAATAGTCCATCTTTCTCCAGCTAAACTTAAAAGCCAATTTACCAAATAGTCAACTAATTTATATGCCTTTGAATGTCTTTCTGACCCAATTTCTGTTCCATTTATTTATGCTTATATTTTCAAACCAGTCAATACTAACTCGTTTTAATAAAGTTGTTTAAAAAATTTTTAAGATAGCTATTTAATGGACAAATTATTTGGATATGACTGAGAATCCCAATTCCTATGATAGTATAATAATTAAAACACTGTATATCAGAATCTAATATTTAAATATAAAGCCAATGGGACTTCCCTGGTGGTACAGTGGATAAGAATTTTCCTGCCAAGGCAGGGCATATGGGTTCAATCCCTGGTCCATGAAGACTCCACATGCTGTGAAGCGACTAAGCTTGTGTGTTACAACTACTGAGCCTGTGGCTCTAGGGCCTCATGCTCAACTTCTGAACCAGTGTGCAGCACTGAAATCCCCAAGCCTAGAGCCTGCGCTCTGCAATAAGAGAAGCCACCACAACGAGAAGCCCATTCACCACAGCTAGAGAGGAGCCGTCACTCGCCACAGCTAGAGAAAGCCCACACAGCAATGAAGACCCAATGCAACCAAAGATAAATAAATAAACATAAAGCCAATGATCATAGGAAAACATAGCCTTAAACACTTAATCATATACTATGTACATATTCACACACACACATATGTATAAGACAAATTAAATCTCCAAACTTGGGAAAATTATAAAAAAAATAATAAAGATAAAATCAGTCATTACTGAAGTAAAGAGAGTAAATCAAGTTAAGTGATATTTGAAATATATATATTAGACAAATGTTCAGCTCAGTAAAAAAGATAAAGCATAAATATACAAAGTGTATAAAATGTATATTTGTTGCAATTTTTAGTGGAAATCTCATATATGCCTGATTTGCTAAGTTTTTCTTTTTTTAATATCAACAAGAGTTGTTGGATTTTGTAGAATAATTTTTCTGTTGATAAGGTAAGTTGCATTGATAGATTTGTGAAGGTGAATTGCTTTTATAGTCAGAAGATTAGTACTACTTTATCCTGATATTGAAGGCAGGAGAAGAAGGGGCTGACAGAAGATAAGATGGTCGGATGGCATTAGTGACTGGATGGACATGGGATTGAGCAAGCTCCAGGAGTTGGTGATGCACAGGGAAGCCTGGCATGCTGCAGTCCATGGGGGTCACAAAGAGTTGGACACCACTAAACGATTGAACTGATCCTGATATATTATTTTTGGCACTCTTCTTGATTTTGTCCGAAGACATTTTTATCTGGAGTTTTTTTAGGTTTATATTTATAAATTTAAAAGATTACAAGTTATTGGCACATTTTTCACTTTACATAAAAGTTGTACATTTTTGTACACTGATTTTGCTAATCATGTTAACTTTGAAACATGCTAACTTTGAAAATTAGTTGGATATCTTTCACACTTTCTCTGTGAAATATTTTGTGTGAATTATGAATTAATTGCCCTTGAAGATATGATAAATATGCTTAAGAAAACTCTTTCTGAAGGTCCTTATGAAATTTTTTAATGTAAGTTCAAATTCTTTAATGCTTATATTTCGTTTAAGTGTGCTGTACTTTTATGAATCAAATTTGGTAATTTAAAACTTCCTGGAAAGCTATCAATTGCACTTAGGTTTTCTAATTTATTGGCATAGAGTTTATTCTGGTTATTGTTTCACATCTATTTCCATTTCTATTTACCAGTTTTTATTTGATTTTTTTTTCATTCTTAATTGTATTTATCTGTGCCTTCCCCTTTTAATTCCCTTTAACTATTATTGCTGGACATTTGTAATTTTTTCTTCAAAGAACAAGCATAAAATTTAATCTTTGTTTTTGCATCTATTTTTTAATATCTGCTTTTATCTACATTATTTGCTTGTTTGAATTTTCTTTCAACCTGTTCTACTGTAAAATTTTTTGTAGTTATTTTCTGTTTTCAAAAATATTTTGTGATAAATTTATTTTTTGCAGTATATATATCTACAGTTTTCATGAGTTTGACAAAGCTTTTCCTAAATATTACTTTATTTTAATGTGGCTATAATTGATAAATTTTTATTTCTATTTTCCTGACATTGCTTCCTTTCAGACTTCATGGCCTATTTTTATTTATTTTAAAAATAAATATTAATAATTTTGTTAGTATATAGTATGATCAAAGTTAGTAAGATTAAAAAAACAGGGAGGGAGTAGTATTATTGTCTTAGTGGAGGAATCTGAGATATTTTTAGATAGCTTATAATGTTATTGTGTAAAGCCATATTTAATGTTCATCTTAAAAACATAAAAGGTTTCTACAACAAAAAAGAAGGCAAAGTCTTAGGTGCTCCTTATGCAGTGACTCCTTATGCACTCACAGTTTTCTACAATTCTTTAAATTTGAGAAATCACAGAAAAATATACGGAATTGTAATAAATTACTGGGCCACCGTCTGACAACTCTCCTAATTTTTATCAGAAGTGTTAAACTTAAAAGCTTCTGCACAACAAAGGAAACTATAAGCAAGGTGAAAAGACAGCCTCCAGAATGGGAGAAAATAATAGCAAATGAAGCAACTGACAAACAACTAATCTCAAAAATATACAAGCAACTCCTACAGCTCAATTCCAGGAAAACTAAATGACCCAATCAAAAAATGGGCCAAAGATATAAATAGACATTTCTCCAAAGAAGACATACAGATGGCTAACAAACACATGAAAAGATGCTCAACATCACTCATTATCAGAGAAATGCAAATCAAAACCACCATGAGGTACCATTTCACACCAGTCAGAATGGCTGCGATCCAAAAGTCTACAAGCAATAAATGCTGGAGAGGGTGTGGAGAAAAGGGAACCCTCTTACACTGTTGGTGGGAATGAAAACTAGTACAGCCACTATGGAGAACAGTGTGGAGATTCCTTAAAAAACTGGAAATAGAACTGCCTTATGACCCAGCAATCCCACTGCTGGGCATACACACCAAGGAAACCAGAATTGAAAGAGACACATGTACCCCAATGTTCATCGCAGCACTGTTTATAATAGCCAGGACATGGAAGCAATGTAGATGTCCATCAGCAGATGAATGGATAAGAAAGGGTTGGTACATATACACAATGGAGTATTACTCAGCCATTAAAAAGAATACATTTGAATCAGTTCTAATGCGGTGGATGAAACTGGAGCCTATTATACAGAGTGAAGTAAGCCAGAAACAAAAACACCAATACAGTATATGAATGCATATATATGGAATTTAGAAAGATGGTAACAATAACCTTGTATACGAGACAGCAAAAGAGATACTGATGTATAGAACAGTCTTTTGGACTCTGTGGGAGAGGGAGAGGGTGGGATGATTTGGGAGAATGGCATTGAAATATGAAACTAGTCACCAGTCCAGGTTCAATGCACGATACTGGATGCTTGGGGCTGGTGCACTGGGATGACCCAGAGGGGTGGTATGGGGAGGGAGGAGGGAGGAGGGTTCAGGATGGGGAACACATGTATACCTGTGGCGGATTCATTTTGATATATGGCAAAACCAATACAATATTGTAAAGTTAAAAAATAAAATAAAATAAAAAAGTGTTAAATCAGAAAGAAGATCACTGCAAAAGAAATCCAGTGGGAAAACAAAGCCAATAAGAAAAGTATCACTATTTCCAAGAACAATATAGCTAGAACATACAAAATTCAACATAAGGAAAAAAAAAAAAAACTGATTTAACTGTCTCATTCATTGCCCAAATTTTTGTACACAGGCACTCTAGGGCTAATGTGTTGCTTGATAATGTTCACCAAAGAATTTATGCATATATTCTAAAGATTAGAGGCCAGATATTCTACATTCAGAAGAAAAGAGAGAGATGAGTTTTATCTGAAGCAGAAAACTATAAAATATCCTCACTTAGAATACTTTAAGATGTTTAAATGAGTTACAGGGAGAATACCTAACAGGGAATTTAAGGAAAATAAAAATTACAGTTTAATATGAAACATCACTGCTTCTAAATATCTCTTCAGGATAGAATTCAAAATGCCATGTTTATAGAAACATTCTTTTTTTAATCTTACAAAAGCATTCCACATACTCAATATAATCCTTTTTGCCAGTATGAATAAAATATAAACATTGTATGAATGAAGGCATGTGGAATTATTTCTCTTTATACTATTAAAAATCAGGAATCCCCTGTAAAATAGTTTTTAGATGACAGGAGTGACTTTTCTACCTTTATATTTCTATGTGTACCTGTTTCACAGGACCTTATAAAACTGTTTATTGTGAGTACTGCAGAGGACTAACACAGTTATTATTGGATAGATTTGAGTATCTAGAGTTAAGCTAGTAGCTGAAAAATGAATTAAGATTTTAATAAGTCACTTTATTCTTCAGTTAAGGAAACAAAAAATTTAAGAGTGAAATCTGTAATATTATAATTCAAAGATGCTCATAAGTTGTTCTAATTTATGTTTTTGCCATGGTTTTGGGGGATTAGAACAACCTCGTGGCTGAATGTGTTTGCATTGCATGCAGGGTCATTGTTGTTAGGTGGATAAGTCATTCATGGTCATTGTATCAGTGTTGGTCATTAGTTCAGTGAACGATATGCTATAAACTCTGTTCCAAGCACAATGTTAGGTGTGTGATCATTCATGCATGTGCTTTCTAGCTTTATCATATTCTGAACCTAGTCTTCTTTTGTTGTCAGGTGATTTGCTAGAAAATTGAAGAGCTGGATAATGCATTTGGACTTCAGATCTGGGAAAGAATAGAAGCCATAGTTTTGTTAAAATGTAAACATGACTAGATTGTTGGCAAATGGGTTTGGAACTTCCTGTCAGGTACTTTAATGTTTTAATAATGGGGGAGGGGAGAGGCGGTGTGAGATGAATTGAGAGATTGAGACTGATGTACGTAAACTGCCATGTGTGAAACAGATATCTATTGGGAACCTGCTGTATAGAGCAGGGAGCTCAGCTTGGTGCTCTGTGGTGACCTAGATGGGCGGGATGGAGGCAGGAGGTGGGAGGGAGGTGCAAGAGGGAGAGGATATATGTATACATATAGCTGACTTATTTTATTGTACAGCAGAAACTAACACAACATTGTAAAGCAACTGTACCCCAATTAAAAAAAAATAAATAAATGAGGTTGAAGCTTTGAGTTAAGAAGATTCTCTTTGCTTGATCTAAATCAAGTTTCTTTGCCTTTCAATTAATAATTCCATCAGAAGTAACTTCAAATGTCTCACAATTACTTTCCTATAATCATTCTTATGTGCTTTTTAGTTTTCTGTATCACTAATACCATAATTGGTGGTAAGCTACTGTGATGATTTCTCTATAAGCATACATCAGATAATACAAAGATATTAGAACGTTAACTATTTGAAGTACAAAAGAATTTCATTGAATTATTCACAATAAAGGAGCTAGTCAGTAAATATACATTTTTCATGGCCAAACATTACTCCAAAATAGCAAAGGAGGGAATTAAAATATACTTAATACTTCCACAAATACTCTTTACATTAAAACATAAAATAGAAATAAAAATCATCTGGATGAACATCCTCATCCATATATAATAATTGAAGATTGAATTGCATAATCATTATTTATGATTATATCAATTATTTATTTGTATTTACTTGAATTCTACCCTATGAAATGATAGTAAGCAGTTTGGATGTTAAAAGAAGCTGAAACCATTGTGGAAAGAGAAAGCATAGATGAATACTTATGGGGTAAGGAGGGACATTTAGAGATTCTGATTTGGGAGAATGTAAACTGAGCACCATTTACTGCTTTAGGCATTTTTCCTTGTATATATGCCTTCACCAGCTTAAAATTTTGTATAAAAACAGGATTGTGCTGGACAAGGTCAATTGTGTCTGCATTAAGAAAATAGGTACATTTTTAAATGAGAAGAGATCAACGTAAAATACTATAATAAGGATTATAAAATAGAAAGAAAGGTAAGATTTGAAATCAGCTTGACTTACAAAGTGATAACAACACATACTTATGAAGCTAGAATGATAGCAATTACTTTTCAGAGAGAGAATAACCTCTATTTCTGGAGGTGAAAATCATTATATATTTACATATTAGTTTAGTTTGACCTCTAAGCGTCTGTTTTTACATAGCTAACTTTGTAAATTCACTCAGGTTCATGTATTCTTCATTTACGGTATGTTCATGATTATGCTTAAACTTAATGTAATTAGAGCTCCAGGGTCAATACAGGGTCAGATGAAAATTCTGCTAATGAAGACAATTACTTCAGCAGAGCTCAACTTATGAACTGTTTACTCTTTTCTGAATCAGGAGGTATTATGGTAGAGTTCCAGTCAGCAAAACCAGGGCTTTGTAATAGTAAAATGTCCTCTTGTATCTTACTACATATTCCAAAGTTTGCCTCTAGAGGGGCCAAATCATTTTCTCAGAAGGCTATTTATACATGCAAGAAGGCAATAGGAGTTCAAACTCCAGTCTTTTGAATTTTATTACACTTACCTCACAATTAGAAGAAATCTATTTAAAGGCTACTTTCCATATGTTGCTGTGTAGTAAAATATGTTGACTATTATTTATAAATTAATCATAATTCATGTGATCACATAGTCATAGTTACAAAAGAAAATGAAAGTAGAAGAGCTAAAATAATTTTGTTCAACAATCTCAAAATTTTTTTATTCAAACATTTCCTAATATAAGCTCTAGCATATGATTATTCATTATGGTAAATTTAATGACCACTTCACCTCTGATTTCTGCTGTACAACATCCAACAGCTATTGAACATGGATATACAAGAATGTCAAAGTATTTTTATATGAATTACTTTATGCAACCGCTTCATTTTGTAGAGGATGTCTGAATGCCAGAAGGACTGATTTATCTAGTATCAAGTAATTCACTGTGAAAATATGATTACAGCCTACATCTTCTGATTTCCAGATTAAGATTTATTCCTCTACATAACACTGTATCTTGATACTATTTTAAATTCTTAGTCTGTAGATGACTTAACATGGTGATTTTTCTGGAGTAATGTCAGTTTTCTTTCCAATCCCAAAGAAGGGCAGTGCCAAAGAATGTTCAAATGATGGTACAATTGTGTTCATTTCACATGCTACTAAAGTTATGCTCAAAATCCTTCAAGCTAGGCTTCAGCAGTGAACCAAGAACTTCTAGATGTACAAGCTGAGTTTAGAAAAGGAAGAGGAAGCAGAGATCAAATTGCCAACATTCACTGGATTATAGAGAAAGCAAGGGACTTCCAGAAAAACATCTACATATCTGCTTCATTGACTAGACTAAAGCCTTTGACTGTGTGGATCACAACCAACTGGAAAATTCTTCAAGAGATGGAATACCAGACCACCTTATCTGCCTCCTGTGAAACATGTATGCAGGTCAAGAAGCAAGAGTGAGAAGCAGGCATGGAACAGTGGACTGGTTCCAAATTGGGACAGGAGTGATCAGGTTTATACTGTCACCTTGTTTATTTAACTTATATGCAGAGAACATCATGCGAATGCCGGGATGGATGAATTATACACTGGAATCCAGATTGTCCGCAGAAATATCAACAACCTCACATATGCAGATGACAGCACTCTAATGGCAGAAAGTGAACAGGAACTAAAGAGACTCTTGATCAGGGTGAAGGAGGAGAGAAAAAAACTGGCTTAAAACTCAACATTCAAAACACTATGATCATGGCATCCCATTACTCCATGGCAAATAGAAGGGAGTAATGTGGAAGCAGTGACAGATTTTATTTTCTTGGGTTTCAAAATCATTGCAGACAGTGACTGCAGCCATCAAATTAAAAGACACTTGTTGCTCCTTGGAAGGAAAGCTATGACAAACCTAGACAGCTTATTAAAAAGCAAAGATATCACTTTGCTGTCAAAAGTCTATATAGTCAAAGCTATGATTTTTCCATTAGTCATGTAAAGATATGAGAGTTGGACCATAAGGAAGGCTAAGTGCCGAAAAATTGGTGCCTTCTAATTGTGGTGCTGGAGAAGACTCTTGAGAAGTCCCTTGAACTCTCAAGGAGATCGCCCAAGGAGAACTCTCATGGAGATCAAACCAATCAATCCTAAAGGAAATCAACCCTGAATATTCATTGGAAGGACTGATGCTGAAGCTGAAGCTCCAACACTTTGGCCACCTAATGCGAAGAGCAGACTCAGGGGAAAAGACCCTGATGCTGGGAAAGATTGAGAGCAGGAGAAAGGGGTGACAGAGGATGAGATGGTTGGACAGCATCACAACACAAAGGACATGAATTTGAGCAAACTCCAGGAGATGGGGTGGTGAGAGACAAGGAAGGACTTGGCCTGCTGCAGTCCATGGGGTCGCAAAGAGTTGGGCAAACAACAACAGGAAATGCAAATAGGTAATTTAAAAAGAAAAAGAAAATGAATTCCTGGTTTGAGGGCTCTTAAATCTTTGACAGATAGCTGATAGCCCAGTGTAGGGGCTTCCTACACTGGGGCTTCCCTGGTGGCTTTGTGGTAAAGAATTCCTCCTGCAATGTAGGAGCTGCAAAAGAGTGGGACATGACTTAGCAACTAAACAAAAGCAAAGGGGTGACATTGCTCTTGATGTAACACTTTGATGGCTCATCTGATTGTGTGTTGTGATTTCAGCTTAGAATTTAAAATGTTGCTTGAAAATAATTCATGAACTAAAAAAATATACATTGTGTATAATATAACAAAATATAAAACCTGTAGTATCACTCAGGTGATAAACACATTTCTAGAAATTTCAAAAGCAAAATAGTAAATAAATGTATAGGATTCCTCTCTGAGCCAGGAAATTTTAAAATACAAATTGGTCATACATCCAAAAGCTGGCCCAGTAACATTATTCAATTTTGTTTTCAATTAGAAGCACAGCAGTACCAATAATATAGCAAAGAATTACATCCCCACTGAGCCAGCAGATAAAATTTTTTCACTGGTTCTGTAATACCTCAAAAATACTTCCCCACATCCATCTGAAATTTTTTTCTGTATTTTCATGCAATTGCTATTTGTAGCTAAAATAGAGGCACAAAAGGGCAGATAATACTATTCTATTACCCCATCAAATATGAATTGCCATACTAGTCACATCAGACTAGAAAGAAATGTGAAAATAGAAAGCTGAATGTAAATTATCTGGACCAATTTCTAGCTTATGAATATATTTCTTTATGAATATACAAAAGGAGAAATTGCAGGAAAAAAAGCACAACAAACTGTGAAAACGTTCTGGGTTCAGGTCTTTTTTAAAGAGATAATATTGATTAAATGGATAGTTTATTTTTATTTGAAAAAGACCAGTCTATCTTCTATGGTTTAAATATTTATTGTTTAGTTGCTAAGTCACGTCTGACTCTCTTGCAGCCCCACGGACTGTAGGCAACCAAGCTGTCCTGTCCATGGGATTTCCCAGGCGAGAATACTGGAGTGGGTTGTCATTTCCTTCTTCAGGGGATCTTCTTGACCCAGGGATTGAACCTCTCCTGCACTGCAGGTAGATTTTTTACCACTGAGCCACCAGGGAAAGTGAAAGTGAAGGTTCTCAGTCATGTCCGACTCTTTGCGACCGTGTGGACTGTAGCCTACAAGGCTCCTCCCTCCATGGGATCTTGCCGAACTGGGATCGAACCCAGGTCTCCCATATTGCGGGCAGATGCTTTAACCTCTGAGCCACCAGGGAAGCCCGAGCCACCAAGGAAGTCCCTGCATATTTATGTCACCCTTTGGGATGTGATTAGGTCATGAGCACAGAGCCCTCATAAATGACGTCAGTGCCCTTATTAAAAGAGGCTCCAAGTGACTCCCAGCCCCTTCTGACCTATATAATGAGAAGTCTGCAACTTGGAATAGGGCCCTCACCTGACCATTCAATTCAGTCGCTCAGTTGTGTCCAACAGTTTGAGACCCCATGAACTGCAGCACGCCAGGCCTCCCTGTCCATCCCCAACTCCTGGAGTTCACTCAAACTCAGGTCCATCGAGTCAGTGATGCCATCCAGCCATCTCATCCTCTGTCGTCCCCTTCTCCTCCTGCCCCCAATCCCTCCCAGCATCAGAGTCTTTTCCAATGAGTCAACTCTTCGCATGAAGTGGCCAAAGTATTGGAGTTTCAGCTTGAGCATCATTTCTTCCAAAGAACACCCAGGACTGATCTTTAGAATGGACTGGTTGAATTTCCTTGCAGTCCAAGGGACTCTCAAGAGTCTTCTCCAACACGACAGTTCAAAAGCATCAATTCTTTGGCACTAAGCTTTCTTCAGAGTCCAAATTTCACATTCATACATGACCACAGGAAAAACCATAGCCTTGACTAGACCCACCTTTGTTGGCAAAGTAATGTCTCTGCTTTTGAATATGCTATCTAGGTTGGTCATAACTTTCCTTCCAAGGAGTAACTGTCTTTTAATTTCATGGCTGCTGTCACCATCTGCAGGGATTTTGGAGCCCAGAAAAATAAAGTCTGACACTGTTTCCACTGTTTACCCATCTATTTCCCATGAAATGATGGGACAAGATGCCATGATCTTCGTTTTCTGAATGTTGAACTTTAAGCCAACTTTTTCACTCTCCACTTTCACTTTCATCAAGAGGCTTTTTAGTTCCTCTTCACTTTCTGCCATAAGGGTGGTGTCATCTGCATATCTGAGGTTATTGATATTTCTCCCGACAATCTTGATTCCAGCTTGTGCTTCATCCAGCCCAGCGTTTCTCATGATGTACTCTGTATAGAATTTAAATAAGCAGGGTGACAATATACAGCCTTGATGTACTCCTTTTCCTATTTGGAACCAGTCTGTTGTTCCCTGTCCAGTTCTAACTGTTGCTTCCTGACCTTCATATAGGTTTCTCAAGAGGCAGGTCAGGTGGTCTGGTATACCCACCTCTTTCAGAATTTTCCACAGTTTATTGTGATCCACACAGTCAAAGGCTTTGGCATAGTCAATAAAGCAGAAATAGATGTTTTTCTGGAACTCTCTTGCTTTTTCGATGATCCAGCGGATGTTGGCAATTGGATCTCTGGTTCCTCTGCCTTTTCTAAATCCATCTTGAACATCTGGAAGTTCATGGTTCATGTATTGCTGAAGCCTGGCTTGCAGAATTTTGAGCATTACTTTACTAGCGTGTGAGATGAGTGCTGGATGGCATCACTGACTCGATGGACGTGAGTCTGAGTGAACTCCAGGAGTTGGTGATGGACAGGGAGGCTTGGCATGCTGCGATTCATGGGGTCACAAAGAGTCGGACATGACTGAGCAACTGAACTGAACTGAACTGAGATGAGTACAATTGTACGGTAGTTTGAGCATTCTTTGGCATTGCCTTTCTTTGGGATTGGAATGAAAACTGACTTTTTCCATGCTGGCACCCTAAATTTGGACTTTCAGCTTCTAGAACTGAAAGAAATAAAATGTTGTTTTTAAGCCTCCCAGTCTGTGGTATTTTGTTATAGCATCGTAAATAGATTAAGACAGTCTCTTTAGAGATTTCCTGTATGAAAACAGTCCCAATTCTGTTAGTTATATGTAGTACTCTTCAGGCCCTTGATTTGAAAAATTTCGTTTGTGTTTGTGTGCTTAATCATGCCTGATTCTTTGTGGTCTTTTGGACTGAAGTCTACCAGGCTCCTCCGGCCATGGAATTTTCCAGGCAAGAATACTGGAGCAGGTTGCCATTTCCTACTCTAGGGAATCTTCCTGACCCAGGGACCAAACCTGCATCTCCTGCCTGGCAGGCGGGTTCTTTACCACTAGGACTACACGGGACTACCTAGAAAGCCCATTGAGTTCACAATGCATGGTTTCCCAAGTTTTGAACTACTTTTATACACTCTATATTTTCAACATCTTCAATCCAAAGAGATTAATCATAGCTTAAAACTTGCCAAAAGTAAAACAGTGTTTACTAGTTTACTGTATTCTACTGGATTAACTGTGATTCTTGTAGGATCTATCAATATTCACAGTTTGCCTGAAATTCAGATATCTGAACAGTGATATCTAGAGTCAAGTCTTTTTGATAATGATTCTTTAAAATTATATTTTATATATTATAAAATTATGCCTTTTAAAAAGTGCAACACTGAATCAAATGAGATAGAGCAACTGCATGTATTGGCCAGGAAAAGCAAATCTATAATTGAAGGTGAGGACAGTTGCTTGAAGAAAATGCATAAAGCATCACATAATAATGTACTGAATCTCTAGGCTAGATATTTATTCTTCCTCTTTTTAATGTTATCTCTTTATCCATTTTTATTTTTATTTATTTGCATTCACTAGGCAAGTTCCCTTCATGTACTGGTTATAAGTTCCTTATTATGTTCACATTGCACCTGGTAACTGGTCATAAATCTTTGTTTATGAATAAAAATATCTGGATGAAATTGGACCTCGTAGGCATAAATGGAGAAGGAATTGGAGAAGGAAATGGCACCCCACTCCGGTGTTCTTGCCTGGAGAATCTCAGGGATGGGGAAGCCTGGTGGGCTGCCGTCTATGGGGTCACACAGAGTCGGACACGACTGCAGTGACTTAGCAGTAGCAGGCATAAATGGATAAAGTATAATGAGACAGTTCAACAAATGGCCTGGATATAAGACTATCTCAAATGACTATTTGTGAGAATAACTTTTCTGGATACCAGCAATAAAAATTTACAGTGAAAAAAATCTTATCCATAACCCACCCTCATAAAATATATAAAATAGTACAACATTATGTAGAACCTGAGTGAAATAAGATTTTATTAATATACAAGCACTGAATCAATGAAAAGACAAATCATGCTTTGCTGGATGGAAGGCCTAAGAATATAAAGGTCTCAGTTCTAGTATTTACTTATTTAACTTGAGGTCAAAGTATCTCGAATAATAATAATCTCAAAATGTCATTTTTTCTTATTCAAAAACTAAGGTGCTTCTAAAACTGTTCTTAAATAAGAGGCAAAAATAGCTACAAATAGTTTGAAACAGGGTAAAACTAAAATTTTCCTACCAGATATGAAAACACAACTCTTTGCGACCCTATGGATTATACAGTCCATGGACTTCTCCAGGCCAGAATACTGGAGTGGGTAGCCTTTCCCTTCTCCAGGGAATCTTCCCAACACAGGAATTGAAACAGGGTCTCCTGCATTGCAGGCAGATTCTTTACCAACTGCTATAGGCTAAGTCACTTCAGTTGTGTCCGACTCTGTGCGACCCCATAGACGGCAGCCCACCAGGCTCCCCCGTCCCTGGGATTCTCCAGGCAAGAACACTGTAGTGGGTTGCCATTTCCTTCTCCAATGCATGAAAGTGAAAAGTGAAAGTGAAGTTGCTCAGTCGTGTCCGACTGCTATAAGGGAAGCCCATCTAACCAATACTGTAGTTAAAAGAGGGCTTCCCAGGTGGCGCTAGTGGGAAAGAACCCTTCTGACAATGAAGGAGAGGTAAGAGAGATGGGTTCTTTCCCTGGGTTGGGACGATCCCTTGGAGGAGGACATGGCTACTTACTCCAGTATTCTTGCGTGGAGAATCCCCATGGACAGAGGAGCCTGGCAGGTTACAGTGTTGTATAGGGTCCATAGAGTCATAAAGAGTCAGACACAACTGAACCGACTTAGCACACATACACGCACATAGTTAAAAGAAAGTTGAACTATTTTAAGAATAAACAGGAATTTAACACAAACAGAAAAAGATAAGAAGAAGCAACATTATTATCAGCATTTTGGTGTTAGAGTTAATCATATTTTTAAGAACTTGGAAATTAGCTTACTCTCAAAGAGCTGAATTGTGAAATTAGCATATAATTATGCATATAAAATTACCGTAAAGTACAATTGGGTACATTGGGTACATTGTAAAGTATCAGTTGACTAATGACAAACAAAGCAAGCAATTTTTGGGTTGTTTTTTTTTTTTAAACCATGTCCCTTGGCTTGCAGGATCTTAATTCCCAACCAAGGATTGAACCTTGGAAATGAAGCCCCAAGAAATGAAGGCTTCCCTGGTAGTTCAGTTGGTGAAGAATCTGTGTGGAATGTGGGAGACCCGGATTCAATCCCTGGTTCAGGAAGATGCCCTGGAGAAGGAAATGGTAACCCACTCCAGTATTCTTGCCTGGAAAATCCTATGGACAGAGGAACCTGGCAAGCTACAGTCCATGGGGTCTCAAGAGTCAGACATTGACTTAGTGACCACCACCACCAGGAAGTGAAAGCACAAAGTCCTAACCATTGGACCTCCTGGAAATTTCCATCCCAGCCATTTTTTATCATTTTTCTGAGCTATGTGCCCCTCTGCCTTATTGAAATAAAAGCACTGATCCTGGTGACATGAGTGCATGGTCATTGTGGCAGTTAACACTTCTCACTGTAAGTAAATTCATTGACATATGACTTTGGGTACCAATCCTGTGTGAATTTGATTTAGATATATCATTCCTAGAAGAAAAACCTATTTTTGATGTATTGACAAATCAGGACTTGGACGATGGCAAGCAGAAAGTCAGACCCTGAAATACAGCAAATTCATCATGGAATTGCCTTTCTAAGAAAAGTTGTAGGAGCTGCCTGATGGCTTTCTTTTGATGATGCCTGACTTGACTGCTGGTGCACATGATTTTCTTTAGTAAATATCATAGTTGGTGAAATTTTGTTTCATTCAATAAAATACATTGAGAAATTAGCAAGAAATTGATGCATTCTCTCACATTCACAAAACAATTCCAATTGTAAAAAGTATTAACTAAAAAAAAAAATGAACAGTTTAAAAAGCTGGAAAAAATGTAGGTGAATATTTGCCCTATTTCTGAATGGGAATAACACTCTGTATGTCAAAATGATAGAATGTATCATAAAATGAAAGATTAATAGACTTGACCTAAAACATTAAAAATGTATGAATAAAAAAATAAAATACAAGATGAAAATAAAATATTAACTATTGGTAATCAATAAAGCAATCAGATAATACCTAGAGTCTATGAGGATATTCTAAAGAAAGTGTCAAAACCCACAAATAATGGAAATGACAAATCTGGAGAGAGTTCACAAAAGAAGAAATACATATGATTGATAAATTCATGAAAATGTACTCATTCTGATAGAAAAAAAGTGCAAATTAACAGAAATGAAGTAAATTTTTAAACTATCAAATTAGCAATAATTAACAATATTTAAAGCTTCAGTGATACAGGTCAACTATCATACTGCTTGTTCAAAAGTAAAATAATTTAAACTTTTTGGAAAACAATTTGTTGATATTTATACAAGTCTATTGATCTTTTCCAAAAAAGGGAAAGAAAAGTAAATTTTTTTTCCTACAGAAAAGAAAACATTTCTAACTCAGGCAATCTAGGGTACTCATTCAAGTAAAAACAAAATTTAAAGAGCTGGGACTTCCCTGTTGGTCCAGAGGTTAAAAATCTCCCTTGCAATGCAGGGGATGTGGGATGGTTCCTGGTTGGCGAACCAAGATCTCACATGCCTCAGAGCAACTCACATGCACTGCAACTATTGAGCCCACATGTTCCGGAGGCCCAACCCCACAACTAGAGTGTCCAGCACTGCACCCAAAGATCTCACACAAAGCAACAAAGATCCCACTTGCTGCAAATAAGACCTGATGCAGCCAAAGAAATAAATCTATTTTTTTAAAGAGAAATTCTAAATATGCAAATCTGTACTGCTTATATTTCAGTGGTACTGGGGCCTCTGAAATTATTGCCAAGCTATTTTCAGAACAGGTTTGAAGACAAATCTAATCTCTGTATCTTTCACTCTCTCTCTCTCTCTCTCTCGAGGTGGTAGTAAGGAAACAGATAAGGAACTAGTTCTCTAAGAAGGAACACTCACACACACACATATACACACACTGTAGCTTGGATTCTTTGGGAGCATACAAAGAATACACATACACACACAGCGGGTAATTCCCAGTGTCGAGGTTCCTGAGTGTGCTCTACAAAGTAATTCATTTTCATAATAACACATTATTCTCACTCTGTTGATTCACTTTTCCTTCCTTCTCTTCTGATCAGTTCATTACAGCAGGTGGCACATTCTCATAGATAAATGTCAGACATGATTTTAAGAAGAGAAATGATTTTTAAATATTTGGAATTTTAACATACGGTATTATAATTCTTCCTTGGAGACTTTTTGGAAGTGCTAGAGATGTGGCGTTTGCCAAGGGTGTGCCTGTGGGGAATGTGCAAGAAGGAAGCAGATTTGACTTTAGTCATTGTTGAGGTAATCAGTAGCTTTTACGCCCCATGAAACATGTTCATGTTTAATACAAGTTCTGTCATATCTAGTATTAGACTCAAATCTCTCTGTGTGCTCTGTGGTACAGAAAGAGCATATAACTCAGCAGAAGACACATGCCTGCCAGATCTTGTATTCCTCAATCAGGAAGGATTTCAATGTTTCCCAAAAGAGAAATTTTGTATTTAAAGGATTTAGATATGTTTATTACATTCTTTTACACAAAAAAGATTTCTTTTGAATCTGGGTTCTACCACCTCATGGACAAATTATTTATCTTGCACATGTTTCTCATCTGTAAATGATGATGATATTCCATTGGGTTGTAATGACAAGTGAGATGATGCACTAGAATGTCTAATGCAGATGGTAAATAATAGATGTTTTATTATCATTACTATTATTGTTATTATCATAATTATTACCTGTTTATGAAAAAACAATGGGAGATTAGAAGATAGAACCCAAAGCCACCCATAATATAGTTATAATCCCTGGGAGACTTGATATAGAGAGGAGCATAGACAGATTGAGGTAACATATAACTAAGCACAGACTAGGGAATGAACAAACCAGCTTCAAGTTTCCAAATCATAACATTTTAAATAAAATTGTTTCCAACTGTAAGATTTCTCTAGAAGGAAGTACTGTTTTCTGTTCAAAGGGCTATTTGAGTTTGGATTGGACTTTGAGGGTGGATTTTCCTAAAACAGTTCAGTTCAGTCACTCAGTTGTGTCCGACTCTTTGCGACCTCATGAATCGCAGCATGCCAGGCCTCCCTGTCCATCGCCAACTCCCGAGGTTCACTCAGACTCACGTCCATCGAGTCAGTGATGCCATCTAGTCATCTCATCCTCTGTCGTCCCCTTCTCCTCCTGCCCCCAATCCCTCCCAGCATCAGAGTCTTTTCCAATGAATCAACTCTTCACATGAGGTGGCCAAAGTACTGGAGTTTCAGCTTAAGCATCATTCCTTCCAAAGAACACCCAGGACTGATCTCCTTCAGAATGGACTGGTTGGATCTCCTTGCAGTCCAAGGGACTCTCAAGAGTCTTCTCCAACACCACAGTTCAAAGGCATCAATTCTTCAGCGCTCAGCCTTCTTCACAGTCCAACTCTCACATCCATACATGACCACAGGAAAAACCGTAGCCTTGACTAGACGGATCTTTGTTGGCAAAGTAATGTCTCTGCTTTTCAATATGCTATCTAGGTTGGTCATAACTTTTTTTCCAAGGAGTAAGTGTCTTTTAATTTCATGGCTGCAATCATCATCTGCAGTGATTTTGGAGCCCAGAAAAATAAAGTCTGACACTGTTACTTCATTATATCTTTTAATATGCTTACACTGCTGGCTCAGATGGTAAAAAGTCTGCCTGCAAAGCAGGAGACCTGAATTCGATCTCTGAGTTGGGAAAATACCCTGGAGAAGGAAACAGCAATGCACTTCAGTATTCTTGCCTGGAAAATCCCATGGATGGAGGAGCTTGGTGGGCTACAGTCCATGGGGTCGCAAAGAGTCAGACATAATTGAGAAGCACACTTTCAAGTAAATGTTCAAAAGTGTGAACAATTATAACACTGCATTAGCCCATTTGTATATATATATATATATATAGCCTTTTCTGATTATAAAAGCAATATATATTTTTCTTTTTTTATTAAAGTACAGTTGATTTACAATATTATATTTGTTTCAAGTATACAGCATAGTGCTGCATTTTGACAGATTATACTCCATTATAGGCTATTACTGCCTTCATGGATCACAGCTTTGTCATGGTGAAAGGGCTTGTGTAACTCAGTGAAGCTATGAGCCGTGCTGTGGAGGTCCACCCCAGACAGGCAGGTAATATTGAAGAGTTCTGACAAAATGTGGTCCACTGAAGGAGGGATCAGAGAAGGCAATGGCACCCCACTCCAGTACTCTTGCTTGGAAAATCTCATGGACAGAGGAGCCTGGTAGGCTGTAGCCCATGGGATCGCAAAGAGTCGGACATGACTGAGTGACTTCACTTTCAATTTTCACTCTCATGCATTGGAGAAGGAAATGGCAACCCACTCCAAAGTTCTTTCCCGGAGAATCCCAGGGACAGAAGAGCCTGGTAGGCTGCCATCTCCGGGGTTGCACAGAGTCGGACACGACTGAAGCGACTTAGCAGCAGCAGCAGAAGGAGGGATTGGCAACCCACTCCAGTATTCTTGTCTGGAGAACCCCATGGATAGTATGAAAAGGCAAAAAAGATATGACACCAGAAGATGAGTCCCACAGGTCAGAAGGTGTCCAATATGCTACTGGGGAAGAGCAGAGAGCAATTACTAATAGCTCCAGAAAGAATGAAGCAGGGCCAAAGCAGAAAGGACGCTAACTTGTGGATGTGTCTGGTGATAAAAATAAAGTCCAATGCTACAAGGAACAATGTTGCAAAAGAACCTGGAATGTTAGGTCCATGAATCAAGGTAAATTAGATGTGGTCAAGCAGGTGATGGCAAGTGTGAACATCAACATTTTAGGAATCAGTGAATTAAAATGGATGGGAATGGGTGAATTTAATTCAGATGACCATTACATCTACTACTGTAGGCAAGAATCCCTCAGAAGAAATGGAGTAGCCCTCATAGTCAACAAAAGAGTCTGAAATGCAGTACTTGGGTGCAATCTCAAAAATGACAGAAGAGCCTGATGGACTACAGTCCCAGGGGTCCCAAAGAGTTGGACATGACTGAGCATATTTAGTAAAATTTAAACTGTTATCTAGTTATTGTAACAGAAACTAGTAAATTACCATCGTAAAACCTGTATAGATTCACAAAAACACACTAATATTCTTTAGTTGCTTAATTCTGGACAATTTCTGCAAAGCCAAGGGTTACCAGTGCAGAGCCCTTTTCCATGTGGGCTCAACCCACAATACAGGACAAGTTGGGGGTCAAACTGCTCCAAGTTAATTTCTGGAAATTCTTCCTCACTGAATGCTCCTCATGGTTCATGGAGGAATCGTGACCCAAAGAGGAGTAACTGTGATCGCCAAGCCCGGATAAACCTGTCTCCTCTGAGGAGGGGCACAAAGCTGGATCTTGTTTGCCAGCAGATGGTAAGCCAGTGAGCTGGATGACAAGGGGAAAGGCACTTCTTACCCCTGAACCTCCAGGACCTTATCTCTATAATGATGTCATTATATCACTTCTTAAAATCCTGTCCAGTAAGAAAAATTGATGCACCTAAGTTTCTATGAATAGTCTCTAACTGAATCTCTGACTTTTCTAGTCAGAGATGTAAAAGACAATCCCTTTGCACTTGAAGACTATTACATTCAATAAAATGCTTACAAGGGATTCTGAAAATGTCAATGTATTATTCACTTATTTTTAATTTTTTTCCTGGCTTAAAATAGAAAACATCATCCTTCTAACTCTAGATCTTTTGTCTTTTGCCATGAGGGGAAAAAAGTTAATAAGGATGAAGAAAGAGAGGGATGGAGAGTGAGATGAGAGGGGGAGAGAAAGAGAAATCGATGAACTTGTAGCATTACAGGAAAAAAGATAAAAGCTAACTATGAGCAAGTTTGAGATGGATTGCATTTTCCATTTAGGTTAGGAATTTCACTTACTCAAAATGTTTTTTGAAGCAATCAGATATTTAGTTAGTCCAAAGAAAGAAAATGTATGTCTTCTTCAAGGAACGAATTAGGTTCTGATTAATGAATAGCAAAGAGCTAGATAATTTTAATTTTATACTAAATTTCATGACATTGAACACTCTTGATAGAAAAATCAATCATGTGAAATACCTCCTGTCTTCAGAGAGAGAATGATTAAAAGTTCTTCTGAAGAGAAAAGCATTACATTTTAAATAATTGAAAACAATTTTTAGACAATTTGTCTTCCTTTACAATTGTTTTCTGAATAAAGGCTTAGAATAAAAATGGAATTGCACATTAGAATTATCTTTCCTGAAAAGAATCTTTTCAGGAAAGGATCAAGGGAAGGGTAAAATAGGGAGGTATATGAAGGATTTGAAAATAGGACATGGTGACAAATAGCACAGTTATTTGATAGAGAAAAATGTGTAGTTTTTGATGTTGTTTTGGATTTTGTTTTAAAATTTTTGTTGGAAAATACAATCACAGATGTCTGGAGTGATTGTAATACAACTTTAAGATTGTTTGATACTATGAAGGGAAAAGAACTAAGGCATAAAAGTAATAGGCGTGATCAAACATATAAGAACAATTACTGTCCCAGAAATGGACAGATGATGGAAGATTAAAAAAGCTAGGCAGGAAAGCAATTTGAATAGTTTCAAGATCAGTTGGTTTTAAATATATTCTTGTTTTCAGAAAAGGGAAATGACTTCAGAAATGTATCCACAACTCTATCTGATGCTACTGTTAAGGAAATTTCACTAGATTCTCTGAAGAGTCTCTTCATGTGTTTCTGTGGAAAAGAATTCTTAATCCTAGAATTTAACTTATCCTCCTCTACTCTGAAATTTCTTTGAAAGTAAGAACAGGGCATTTTTTTCCTGTTTAGCTAACCCCTACATAGTATTCAGTGAATAAATATTTGTTTAATGGATTTTAAATTATGCAGCTTTGATACTTTTAATTTTTTATTAAATTAAGAATTAGAAATATTTTAAGATCATATGGCATTATCCATTGGGACGATCAAAATAAATAATCTTTTTGACAAGCAGACTATTTTGTAACCACATTATTCCTTATTTCATGCAGTAGAAATCATCTGAATGTATATAATTAGTTTGATTTGAGGGATATCTTCTACTCTAAATCCAACTTGCTATGCTTTACTATGATTAATATATGGAAGATGATGAAAATTCTCTTAAATGATAGAAAGGATTTTATACCAATGTAAAAATACTACCCACTGAGAGAGGACAAATTGATACTCACATGTTGCATTACTGTCGGCCAGCAGAAAGATCAATTTCAATGCATTTGTCTAAAGACAGTGTCTATGTGACTATTTGAGCTTTGCTTTGTATTTTTCTTTATTAGGAATAAGCAACACTAGTAAGAAGTATTAATAATATGCAGTATCTCATAATCTGAATGTGAATTAAGCAAAAACAGAAATCTGTGCTTTTCAAGGGAATCCTGGGGGGCACTAGTGGTAAAGAACCCGCCTGCCAATACAGGAAATGTAAGAGACATGGATTTGATCCCTGGGTTGGGTAGACCCCAGGAGGAAGAAACAGCAGTATCTCCAGTATTCTTGCCTGAGAAGTCCCAAGGACAGAGGAGCCTGACCAGCTACGGTCCACGGAGTTGCAAAGAATCAGACATGTCTGAGTACACACACATGCTTTTCAAAATCTTTAGCCTCAGTCACATGGTGCTTGGGATTAAATATATATGTTCATTTATGAAGGAAAAGAAATAAATTATAGAATGTGTAAAATATTGAAAAATTATCAATAATTGGATCTAAAATTAGAGTTAAATATGGAGTTTGTAATATTTTTAAGCTGCCTAGAAACAAACTTTACTCATAGCTTTCAAATATGTTGTTTAATATTAACCTATCTTTCAAGAAAAATTTAAGGATCCATTATTACTGAAATTAACTATAAAAAGACAGCAAGTTCATTATTTCTTTGTCTAGCCTAGAGTTGGGCCTCAGTAAATATAAGTGAATAAAGAGTTAGTGTTTACCATGTAAATAATTTAATGAAAAAAATAAAATTAGCACGTGAAAGGGAGCAGTCTCTGAAAAGGTGTGAAATGTAGAGTCAGTGTATAGCCTCCCCTATGAAGCTGTCCTCAGTTCTCCTAGAAAACATGAAGAGTTTACTCTTTCTTCTTCATGCACCCCTATTTTAGTATATATTAGCTTGAATTATAATTATTTGCATGCCTTTTTCCTTAATAAGGCTTTAAATATTTTATGAGAAGAGCATTTCTGTATTCCTTCATGTATCCTTATTACCTAAAATAAAGATGTATTTATTAGATGCTAACAGCACATATTTGTGTCTGTGTGCGTGTGTTCAGTTGTGTCCAACTCTTTGTGACCCCAGGGACTATAGCCCTCCAGGCTCCTCTGTTTGTGGAATTTTTCAGGCAAGAATACTGGAGTGGGTTGACATTTTTTATTTCAGGGGATCATTACAACCCAGGGATCGAACCGATCTCCTGCATTAGCAGGCAGATTCTTTACTACTGCTCCACCTGGGAAGCCCAGCATACATTTAATAGAGGTTTTAAAAAAAATTATTGAGAGATAAAAGACACAAGAAAGGAAAGATTTAAGAATCTCATAAATGTTAATATTTTCATATATTTGCTGTGAAGTATAAGACAAAGGTTAGAGACTAAAAACAGCTCATATTACATCTTAAAAGTATGTCCTATGAGGGTTGCTACTGTTTTCACCACCTCTGGCTTTGTAAATAGTTCAACAGGGAATGCAAGAATAGCTTGTGTGGTTTGTGAAGAGAGCAAAATGTTAGGTAATTAATTTGTAGCCTTGACTGGATGAAAGATGTACTCTAATCTTGGTAAATGTTTATTGCAAAGTAATCAGGCTATCGTGTGCTAAAATATTTTCTTGAAACAAAATGTTGTGAACATTTTATCTGCAACCGATGAGCTTCCTGTGAATTATTAAAAGGCAAAACAGGGGGAAATTGTTTATTTAGCAAATTAATCTATACTGCATAGACTGTAAATTTCTAAAAAGCGCAACCTTTCTGCTAAAGATCTTAGGTCACTACATTCATATTTTGATCTCCATGACATTCAGATAACTGGTTGAAATGTTAAAAATTCAGTCAATGCTGAAGTTGTTTATACCCATCTTATGCCAAACATCTAGTCTGACATTTTGGATTGAATTGTCTGAATTGATCGTTTGTCTTGACATCAGATACACTGATATTCACACATACGTACATACATACCCACATACACATACACCTATACACATTTAAACAGTGGCAGTTTTTCTGCTTTATAATAGTTTTTATTCATTGTAGAAAACTACAAAATTCCATGCAACTGTGAATATGACTAGTTCATAGCATGAGATGATCTTCTTAAGTTGCAAGCAGAAAATAATTTTTAAACTTCTCTAATTTCAATTTCTGGGCCTAGAATGAAATACCAAGCTTTTTCGTTATTTTTCAAAATTACCAACTCTGATCATGTTAGTTGCAGAAGCAGATTTTAGGTAATTAATCTCCATTCAGTGCATAAACGAAAATTCCAAATTCATACCTTCAATGAATGTGAATGCTTGCCTGTCTCAGACTGGGGAGCCTATCCTGACAAAGGGCATGGCTGCCTCTGTCTGGCTCTGACTTCTCTCCTTCCTGCTTAGACTGTTTTTGATTCCTCCAGAGTCAGGGCAGAACATCAGGTGAACAGATCAAGCTCTTAATTAGCTGGATCAATTGCAATCTGAGGTTGGCTCTCTGTATAGCAGGTGGACAATTCCTAGCTCTTTTTCATGAGTTATTCTGGGATTCCTCAGAGATTATCTTCAGAGAGACTACTCTGATCTCTGATATAGACCTGCCTCCTCTCTGTATGGCTTCTCAGCCTGCTCTTCAGGCTTTCTGGCAGTGCCCCTTTCATTTCATTCCCTTAGTACCTAGTAGTCTTGTTGGTGATGTCCCTTATAAGGTGACTGCAGACAATCACTTTGACAGGGTCCACATTTGGACCCTGGGAACCACAGGCCTTTGCCTAGTCTTCATTGGAAGTACAAAACTCACTGAGGATAGCACTACATTCTTATTCCTTACCAGATCAGAGATGCTCCAGACACATAATCTTGCCTCTTGGTTTGTAAAGTGTGTCAAATGACATACACTTTGTCTCTCACATTCTAAGATTACCCTCTGAATGTTCACTAGAGGCAATGAGAAGCCATCTCCATGTGCAGAGCATAATAACAAGTCTCTCAGAAGAGAAACTTACCTTACCTCATCCTCTCAGCCTCCTAAACACCAGCCTCTTGCATAAACATAGGTGGGCTAAATAGGCTGGGTTTAGCAGAACTGGATTTGAATTATGCCCTTTGTGCATCCTGCAAAGGAGGTATAGTGACTCTTAAGGATGCAAGGCACATTAGAAACAATTCAGTTTCTCTTCTTAGAATCTGTAGCCTCTTTCAAAATTACATAAAGAATCACTGCACATGTTGCCTATTTTTCACTTTCTCCCCATTAATACAAATAAACTGAGTTCATACTATAAATAGTTATATATCATTAACTGTTACTTAAGAGATCATGATTATGTCCCCATGTTACTAAATATTTATGCAAAATGGAATTGTTTAAATGATTGAATAGTATTATTGGATTGGGTGTCTGGAGAAATAGATGATTTCTGGGCCATATGGAGCCACATCTTAACCAGTTAAAGAGGACACTGAGCCATCCAATGACTGAATAGATTTCTGGATTGGCTCATCCAGAGAGAAAGTGAGTGTTTTCTAAGTGTAGGTGGGTGTGAGATAATAGGGGAAAAAAACTACATATATATATACACATAATCTCTGTCCCTAGTTGCTGGCACAGAGCTCCTAAGAACTCTTGCAATTTCTTCAGTAATAAGAACTCTAGGAACACTTTAGTTCTAATAACTGTCTTTGTCCCTGACAGGGATTCTAAAACCCTTTTAAATTCCTTAGTGATAAGAGCACTGGGAGCATCTTTGATTCTAATGAGACAACTCTTGGTGGGTTCCTGGATAGGGGCTGGTCACCAGAAAGATCAAGCTATGCTTCAGTTCATTTCTGTTGCTCGGTCGTGTCCTATTCTTTGCCACCCCATGAACCGCAGCACTCCAGGCCTCCCTGTCCATCACCAACTCCCGGAGTCTACTCAAACCCATGTCCATTGAGTCAGTGATGCCATCCAACCATCTCATCCTCTGCCATTCCCTTCTCCTCCTGCCCTCAATCTTTTCCAGGATCAGGGTCTTTTCAAATGAGTCAGCTCTTCGCATCAGGTGGCCAAAGTATTGGAGCTTCAGCTTCAATGTCAGTCCTTCCAATGAACAATCAGGACTGACTTCCTCTAGGATGGACTGGTTGGATCTCCTTGCGGTCCAAGGGACCCTCAAGAGTCTTCTCCAACACCACAGTTCAAAAGCATCACTTCAGTGCTCAGCTTTCTTTCTAGTCCAACTCTCACATCCATACATGACTACTGGAAAAACCATAGCTTTGGCTAGATGGACCTTTGTTGACAAAGTAATGTTTCTGCCTTTTAATATGCTGTCTAGGTTGATCATAACTTTCCTTCCCAGGAGTAAGCGTCTTTTAATTTCATGGCTACAGTCACCATCTGCAGTGGTTTTGGAGCCCCCAAAAATAAAGTCAGCCACTGTTTCCACTATTTCCCCATCTATTTGCCATGAAGTGATGGGATCAGATGCCATGATCTTAGTTTTCTGAATGTTGAGCTTTAAACCAACTTTTTCACCCTCCTCTTTCACTTTCATCAAGAGGCTCTTTAGTTCTTCTTCCCTTTCTGCCATAAGGGTGGTGTCATGTGCATATCTGAGGTTATTGATATTTCTCCTGGCAATCTTGATTCCAGCTTGTGTTTCTTCCAGCCCAGCGTTTCTCATGATGTACTCTGCATGTAAGTTAAATAAGCAGGGTGACAATATACAGCCTTGATGTACTCCTTTTCCTATTTTGAACCAGTCTGTTGTTCCATGCTCAATTCTAACTGTTGCTTCCTGACCTATATACAGGTTTCTCAAGAGGCAGGTCAGGTGGTCTGGTATTCCCATCTCTTGAAGAATTTTCCACAGTTTATTGTGATCCACACAGTCAAAGGCTTTGGCATAGTCAATAAGGCAGAAATAGATGTTTTTCTGGAACTCTCTTGCTTTTTCAGTGATCCAGCAGATGTTAGCAAGCTATGATTAGAAGCTTGGAATTTCCAACCTACCATCCTTCCTCCAGAGAAGAGAAAAGGACTGGAAATAGTTAATAATTGATCACGCCTAGGTGAGGAAGCCTCCATAAAATCACAATAATACAGGGTTCAGAGAGTTTCCAGGTTAGCAAACACCTCCACACATGCAACATCAGACACCCCAACTCCATGGGGATACAAGCTGTTGTGCTCAGGATCCATCCAGTCCTTGTTCTATGTACCTTTCCATCCAGCCCCTTATCTGTGTTCTTTATCATATCCTTTAATAAACTTGTAAACAAGTGTTCCCTTGAGCTCTGTGAGCAGCTCTCGCAAATTAATCATACCCAAGGAGGAAGTTGTTGGAACCTTTCAGCTACAGCCAGGAGGTGACAGTCTGTGGTTGTGACTGGCTTCTGAAGTGTGTGTTGAGGGGTAGAAGGGGGCTGGGAATTGAGGTGGGAGGATAGTCTTGTGGGACTGAGCTCTTAATTTATGGGATCTAATGCTATGCTATTTCTGGGTAGATAGTGTAAAATTGAGTTGAATTGGAAGACACCCAACTGGTATCAGAGGCATGCTTGTTGGTGTGGGGAACAGCCTCCAAATATTTGGTGACCAAAGTGAAGTGCTAGGTGTAAGTCATAAAGGAGATTCACAGGGAAGACACAGAGTAGGGAAGCACTGAGTTTTTCCACACGCTGGTAGAAAACTGGGTAGGTCTCCCTTTACAGTGCTTGTGTGCTTAGTCACTCAGTCGTGCCCGACTCTGTGCGACCCCATAGATGGCAGCCCACCAGGCTCCTCTGTCCATGGGATTCTCCAGGCAAGAACACTGGAGTGGGTTGCCACTCCCTTCTCCAGGGGATCGTCCCAACCCAGGGATCAAACCCAGGTCTCCTGCATTGCAGGTGGATTCTTTACCGTCTGAGCCACCAGAGAAGCCCTCCTTTACAGTAGTAGAATAAAATGAAAGTATCGGCTGTTTTCCTTTTCTTTTTAGAAAAACAAGGTAACGTTTTCTAGCCCCCTTTTCGGGGGGGTGCTCAACAATCAGAAAAAAAAAAAACTCAACATTCAGAAAACTAAGATTATGACATCCAGTCCCATCACTTCATGGCAAATAGATGGGGAAACAGAGGAAACAGTGAGAGACTTTATTTTCTTGGGCTCCAAAATCACTGCAGGTGGTAACTGCAGCCATGAAATTAAAAGATGATTGCTCCTTGAAAGAAAATCTATGACCAATCTAGACAGCATATTAAAAGGCAGAGCATTACTTTACCAACAAAGGTCCGTCTAGTTAAAGCTATGATTTTTCCAGTAGTCATGTATGGATGTGAGAGTTGGACTAGAAAGAAAGCTGAGAACTGAAGAATTGATGCTTTTGAGCTGTGGTGTTGGAGAAGACTCTTGAGGGTCCCTTGGACCGCAAGGATATCCAACCAGTCCATCCTAGAAGAAGTCAGTCCTGATTGTTCATTGGAAGGACTGACATTGAAGCTGAAGCTCCAATACTTTGGCCACCTGATGCGAAGAGCTGACTCATTTGAAAAGACTCTGATCCTGGAAAAGATTGAAAGTGGGAGGAGAAGGGGATGAAAGAGAATGAGATGGTTGCATGGCATCACTGACATGATGCACATGAGTTTGAGCAGGCTCTGGGAGTTGGTGATGGACAGGGAAGCCTGGTATGCTGCAGTCCATGAGGTCACAAAGAGTCGGACACGATCGAGAGACTGAACTGAACTGATAGCCATGGACTAAGGGAGAGGGGGTGACAGAATGTTAGCAGCCTGTCTTATAAAAACCTCCTGAATGATTACTATTCTCTTGTTTCCTCTATTCAGTCTAGAAGTTCACACCCAGAGCCACATTGAAGAGCCTTGTGTTGAAGATAGTAGAGCAGTCTTTAGCTTGGGGGGTCCATAGCAGATTCCTTTTCCCATCCTCTATCCTGGCTTTGCCTTACAACTAATTATACTGCTCGTGTGTGAGAAATAAACTTTCATTGTGCCAACTGAGATAAGGGGCATTTCCATCCTGTTTCTATTTCTACATTTTGATATTCATATTATCACTTTGGTCTTACTGGACATTAATATTTCATAGCTTTGAAAATAATCCAACCCTGAATCAACAGATCTTCAAACAAAGAAAACAATACTTTCCCATCAACACTGTTTTGCATTGATTCTTAATAACCATTGTTTCCTTCAACTCTTAAACAACCAGAAATATATTATAATATTTTGGCATTGGGTTACCAATCACTGCAGTTAAGAGACCAATTTCTAATGATTATTTTTGAAAGGAAGTCAAATTTTAAAACCATAAAATTCACAGAAGAAAAAAGAGAATTTATTTTTTATGTTCAAACTATTAGAATTTTTATTCAAATCCAAATTTAGTCCAGTAGATTGCTATTAACAAATATTTCTGGCAGTGATGGGGGAGCTCTTGTATTCACAAAGAGATTCTATGCTGCTTAGTGACTTTAAATTATCTACCTTGGTAGGGGGTTAATTTTTGACATACAGATATTAAACAAGAATTTATTTTTATTAGTAATTAAAGCTAAGTCTAATACCATGATTGAGTTTTTAGAATTATTTTTGCCTTATTGACAAAAAACAGATATCAGGACAAATTTTCCACATAAACCACAAGAATGATCTTCTGGAAGGAGCATGTGAAACACCTTTTATTATGTAATATAAGAAAAAACCTAGATGATGGAATTCTCCTTAGAAACCTTGGGATATCTGCCACACCCACATCCCTTTTTGAAGGATTTTGCAAATAAAAATGCTTTTGTACTTTACACTGTAGCTTTGCCAATGCTCAATGGGTCTGGGCAGCCAAGTGTACACTGATAGGTAAACAAAGAGATTCTAAATTACCCTAGTGACTGATTGAGCTAATGAATGTCTCTTTGGGGCAGGGGTTAAATTTTGACCAAGAGATTTAACAGGAAGTGAATTAATGCAGACTCAAAGACACATATACAGAAGGGGCAGAAAATCAAAGGAGTGAAACCTCAGAAACCTTAAGTAAGCAAAAACCACAAAGTGGAGCAATAGAATAGAGAGGAGATGGACACTGAAAGAAGCAGCAGACATAAAAAGCAGAAGCAGGAGTTGCTGAATCACCATCTTGGGAACTACAGAGCTCTCAGCATTGGACACCTGCTGGTGAAGTGAGGTATGATTCCTAGGTGGCTAGAAGTATAATTCAATCTAAATACAATTATTGTACTTCATTACACATGAAGCTATGCAGCCATTGAGGCTTTCTATAGTTCTTTCTTACTTCTGAGTGGCTTTAAACCAATCCTCTCTCAACTAAAATAATGATAACATATCTCTTACTGGAAACAGCTGACAATTTTCATGTCAACAGCAAAAATGTTTCTTTCTGAGTGGTCATTTTTGATTTCTAAAGGAAGATTTTAATTATATTCTTTAATTCTTGATTATAATAAGTCAGAATATTTTCACAGTAATATAACACATTACTGACCAGAGACATATTAATATGTTTTTTGTTATTCCAATGTTATTGACTGGAGTGTTTCAATATTCCCTTATGTAACAAATAGCCAGCCACAGGCATTGGTTTCTGTGAAAATCTCCCAGTAAATAATGTGTTAATTTGCTATTATCATCATTCCATCTTGTGAAAATATGTTTTTCTTATAGATAAGAGAGAGGACTTTGACCAAGTCCTTATGATAATTAAGTAGAGAAGAGGGGTGCATGCATGAATATGAGTGTACAGGATTATTTACAAAAGTGAGAATATATGACACAAGTTGTTTTAAATTACTATTTTTATCAATAATGTTATATGAGTATTCTTCCATGTGAGTACACAGATGTTATCCTCAATCTTGTTAACTATTGAAAGTATTCTATATCATTGAGGCCTAAGGATTTATTAAACCATTTTACTGAAGGCATGTCTATTATTTCCAGTTTTTATCTTTTGGAAATGTACTATGATACTGAGTAGGACTTTTCCTATCATTTTGATATAAATCTGAAGACAAAAAAGAACTAAGCAAGCCATACTCTGTAGAAAGTTACAAAAATCTGGGACCAGACTACCTCTTAAGATAACTTAGAATTGGCTTAATCAAGTGAGTACCAAAAAGAATAAAGAGTCATTGGACTTGTATGCTGTCAGTATATAGAAGAGTACTACAGAAACTGGGACGGACAATATGCTGGAGTAGAAGGACCCTGAGCTCACTTCCTCTCATGAGCACACCAAAATCACAACTAATGCTGAATAATCATTGATACAAAAGACTGGAACCTACCAAAAAAGATCTCCTATGTCCAAAGACACAAAAAAGAAACCACAACACGATGGTAGAAGGGCAATACTTGCAATATAATCAAATCCCATACCACCTGGGTTCTCTACAAACTGGAGAACAATTAGATTGCAGAAGTTTTCCCACATGAGTGAGAGTTCTGAGCCCCACTCAGAACTGGGGAGTCAGTCTCGCCAGCCTAGAGGTCTGGCATCAGGAGGAAGAGCCCCCAGAGTATTCAGCTTTGAAGGCCAATGGGGCTTGATTGCAAGAGCTCAACAGAACTGAGGGAAAGAGAGACTCCACTCTTGGAGGACACACACAAGGTCTCATGTGTACCAGGACCCAGGGCAAAAGCAGTGACTTCATAGGAGCCTGGGCCAGACCTACATGCTGGTCTGGGAAGGTCTTCTTGGGAGGTAGCAGGTGGCTATAGCTCATCCCGGGGATACGGACACCAGTGGCAGAGATATCAAAGAGTGTCATCTACATGAACTCTTACTGAAGGCAAATATCTTGCCTGGGTCATAAACACCTGGCCCCACCCAACAGCTTGAAGGATCCAAACAACAGAGTGAGAACACAGCTCCACCCATCAGTAGACAGCCTTCCTAAAGACTTCTTGAACCCATAGAAAGAAAGTTAAGTCGCTCAGTCATGTCTGACTTTGCGACCCCATGGACTGTAGCCCACCAGGCTCCTCCATCCATGGGATTCTCCAGGCAAGAATACTGGAGTGGGTTGCCATTTCCTTCTCCAGGGTATCTTCCCGACCCAGAGAGAGAACCCAGGTCTCCTACATTGCAGGCAGACACTTTAACCTCTGAGCCACCAGGGAAGTACTTCCCTTAACATGGCCCTGCCCACCAGAAGGCCAAGACGCAACTCCACCCACCAGTGAGTAGGCACTGGTCCCTCCCACCAAGAAGCTTGCAGGAGTCTCCAGACCATCCTCCAGACCACCAGCGGGTAGACCCCCAGAAGCCAAAAAAACCTGCACTCCTGCAGCCTGCAGAACTGAATCTGTAATCTCAGACAGAACCTACCCTGGGAACAGCTGGCCTCTGGATCTCATTCAGGTTTGATGGAGAAATTAAAAGCTTTACAGATAAGCAAAAGCTAAAAGATACTACTCAGTCATAAAATAGAATAAAACAATTCCATTTGCAACAACATGGATGTAATTACAGATTATCATACTAAGTGAAGAATGTCAGAAAGAAAGACAAATATCATATGATACCATTTGTATGCAGAATCTAAAATATGACATAAATGAATCTATCTATGAAAGAGAATCACGGACATAGAAAACAAATCGATGGTTGCCAAGAGGAAGGGAGGGTGGGGAGGGATGCACTGGGAGTTTGGGGTTAAGCTTTGATATAGAATGGATAAACAATAAAGTCCTACTGTATAGCACAGAGAACTATTCTCAATATCTTATGATTAACCATAAGGGAGAAGAATATTTTTAAAAAGGAATGTGCATATATATGTATAACTGAATCACTGCACTGTATAGCAGAAATTTACACAACATATTAATCAACCAACTATGCTTCAATAAAAAAAATTGTTAAAAATAATTAAAAGTTAAAAAAATGTATTAATTTAAAAAAAGTTAAAATAATTCAGCACCGCCAAACCAACTTTACAACAAATGCTAAAAAAACTTCTCTAGACAGAAAAGAAAAGGCCACAACTAAAAACAAGAAAACTACAAAATGGGAACGCTCACTGGCAAAGGCAAACAGTAAAACAGGAAATCATCCATAAACAAATATGATATCAAAACTAGTAATTGTAAGATGCTGCTGCTAAGTCACTACAGTCGTGTCTGACTCTGTGCAACCCCATAGACGGCAGCCCACCAGGCTTCTCCGTCCCTGGGATTCTCCAGGCAAGAACACTGGAGTGGGTTGCCATTTCCTTCTCCAATGCATGAAATTGAAAAGTGAAAGTGAAATCACTCAGTCGTGTCCAACCCTCAGCGACCCGATGGACTGCAGCCTACCAGGCTCCTCCATCCATGGGATTTTCCAGGCAGGAGATGAGGCGCATACAAATGCAAGATATATACAATGAATGTGAAATTAACAGATCAGCAACTTAAAAGAACCACATTTATATACAGAATACTATACCCAAATCACAAACCAAAAATCTATAATAGATATACACACAAAAAGAAAACAAAGAATCCAAACACTATGCTAAAAACAGTAATCAAATCACAGCAGAAGAGAACAAAAAAGGGGGGCAGATAAAAGTCCTCCAATACATCTAACTAAGCACTTGTTTGAGCATGTGTGCTTCCTTCTGCTCAGATCCTTAACAAGGTGTTACCCTAGCCACCCAACCCTCCAACCAGTCAGGGCAGAATTCAAAGAACCTGGAGCATCCCTGAGGTCCACAGGCTCATGTAAGAATATGATTCCCTCTTTAAAAAGTACTGATGAAGCTGTTTGCAGGTCAGGAATAGAGATGCAGACATAGAGAAAAGACATAGACTCAGTGGGGGAGAGGGTGGGACAAATCGAGAGGGTAGCATTGAAACATATATACTACCATGTGTAAAACAGATAGCTAGTGGGAAGCTGTACAACACAGGAAGCTCAACCTACTGCTCTGTGATGACCTAGAAAGGTGAGACTGGGGAAGGGGATGGGAGGGAGGTTCTAGACGGAAGGTACATATATATATATATTTCTGGCCGATTCACACTGTTTCACAGCAGAAACCAACACAGCATTGTAAAGCAATTATCTTCCAGTTAAAACTAAATTTAAAAAATGAATATGATTTTCTCTTGAAATAAACAAAATATTAACTATCATTTAATTAAGCATCTCTTATTCAAGTCCTTTATTAGACCCTGGACATGCATTTTTATTTGCCTAGGAAGATCATCTGAGGAAAAAGTTACTCAAGGTCATCTAGACCCATGGATTCTAGAACCCATGTTCCTTCTATGGCACTGCTTATCCACCTGGGTCCAAAGGCTTGTCTACCAGGGTCTCCAGGTTAATGTGTCAGTTTCCTCCTTTTGGGGATGTAACCCTATCCTGAATGTATGCAGTTACTGACTGAGACTTCATATATGTCTTATTAGTCCCTTCCCTGCAATGGTTGGACCTAACTTGTGGACTCAGTCACTGGCTGGAGTCCTACTCCTTCAGGGATGGATTTATGGCAACAAACCATTTACTGGTTACTGTCCAGACCAGTACTGCTGGCCCTACCCACCACAGAAGTTCTTGGGTTGAGTTCACCTAGACTGGTCTAATTTTAACACCTTCTCCATAATAAATGCTGATGAAATATGTGTTGGATGATCACCTACTGTGGACCAACATTAGGTGCTTAATGAAGCACCTAAATAGTTTCATTGAACTTGAGTATACTCATCCATCATGGATCCTCAGGCTGCCTGTCATGCAAGTCCACATCAGATCATGGCCAAGAGCATGAAGAAATATTCCTTTGGTATGCTGACATAGTTGAAATGACCTTGTGCAAAAGATATACCAAGAAACAATGGGGGCTATCCTCGTGGCTCAGCGGTAAAGAATCCATTCACCAGTGCAGGAGACACAGGTTCTATCTCTGATCTGGAAAGATCCCACATGCCACAAAGCAACTAAGCCACAACTACTGAGCCTGTGCTCTTGCACCTAGAAGCCACAACTACTGAGCCTATGCACACAACTAATGAAACCCACATGCCCTAGAGCCCATACTCCACAACAAGAGAAGCCACGGCAATGAGAAGCCCCTGCACCCAAACTAGAGTAGCACCCTCTCGCCACAACTACAGAAAGAGCCCACACAGCATCGAAGACCCAGCACAGTCAAAAATAAATAAAAATTATTTAAAAAAAAAGAAACAAATGTGAGATGTACATACACAGAGACACTGGGTTCCTGCACAATCATGGGGTGTTGGTCATAATTCACCTTGTCAATGGGAAACTCACCCAACACAGGTTTGTAAAATTACATTAGTGGCAGTAAGGAAGATGGAAAAATAGTGATTGGTTAGGTTGAGAGTCACAGTCTCAGGTGGGAGGAGTTCATCCTAAAGGCACTACACCGTTTATCAGTTCTTTAAAATGTGCATGAAAATCACCTGAGTCTGTTAGTACAAGGCAGATTGCAAGTCAGTACACCTGAGGTGGAGCCTGAGGCTCTGCATTTCCAGCAAGTGTAGTGACCCAAGGACAAAAGAGCAGATGAAACCAAGGAGGGTCTTGAAATGCAGGGACAGAAAAGCCAGACCCTTATCACCCTGCTTATTCAACTTATATGCAGAGTACATCATGAGAAATTCTGGATTGGATGAAACACAAGCTGGAATCAAGATTGCTGGGAGAAATATCAATAACCTCAGATATGCAGATGACACCACCCTTATGGCAGAAAGCGAAGAAGAACTAAGGAGTCTCTTGATGAAAGTGAATGAAGAGAGTGAAAAAGTTGGCTTAAAACTCAACATTCAGAAAACTAAGATACGGCAGATGGTTCCATCACTTCATGGCAAATAGATGGGGAAACAATGGAAACAGTGGCTGACTTTATTTTTGGGGGCTCCAAAATCACTGCAGATGGTGACTGCAGCCATGACATTAAAAGACGCTTGCTTCTTGGAAATAAAGTTATGACTAACCCAGATAGCATCTTAAAAGGCAGAGACATTACTTTGCCAACAGAGGTCCATCTAGTCAAAGCTATGGTTTTTCCAGTAGTCATGTATGGATATGAGAGTTGGACTATAAAGAAAGCTGAGCACTGAAGAATTGATGCTTTTGAACTGTGGTGTTGGAGAAGACTCTTGAGAGTCCCCTGGGCTGCAAGGAAATCCAACCAGTCCATCCTAAAGGAAATCAGTCCTGAATATTCATTGGAAGGACTGATGCTGACACAGAAACTCCAGTACTTTGGCCACCTGATGCGAAGAACTGACTCATTGGGAAAGACCCTGATGTTGAGAAAGACTGAAGACAGGAGGAGAAGGGGATAACAGAGGATGAGATGGCTGGATGGCATCACAGACTCAATGGATGTGAGTTTGAGTAAACTCTGGGAGTTGGTGATGGACAGGGAGGCCTGGCGTGCTGCAGTCCATGGGGTCGCAAAGAGTTGGACATGACTGAGCGACCGAACTGAACTAATATATTGAGATTCCAAGTGAATGATATTTGATGTTATTGTTTGTCTAATGTCATGATGGTAATATAGGAGAAGAGAAGTTTGGATGTAGATGTGTTAAGCTTGTAAATCTGGAATTCCGATGTTCCTAATGAATGGGTCTTTTCTCTGAGAATCATGAGGGCATGGCAGGTGCTGATAGCTATTGTGGGCTCTGAGTTAAGGAAAATGAAGAATATTTGAAAAAGCTATTTTTGAGAATGAAAGGGAAAAACTATCCGACTTGGCAAAATGGAAATTTAGCTGGATACGACTAGCGTCAGTCGCTTCAGCAGTGTGTGACTCTGTGCAACCTTTTGGACTATAGCCCGCCAGGCTCCTATGTCCGTGGGATTCTCCAGGCAAGAATACTGGAGTGGGTTGCCATGCCCTCCTCCAGGAGACCTTTCCCACTTAGGGATCAAACACAAGTCTCCTGTGTCTCCTGCATTGCAGGAGCATTCTTTACTGCTGAGCCACCAGGGAAGCCCTGATATTGCTAGAGGTTTCAATAATCAGATCAGATATCCCCAGTCCAGATATCTCTATATAAAGAAATAACCAAAGGATTTCTTTACTTAAGTGCCTTTAAAGATATCATAGGATTTATTTAGTATGTTTGAATCAGCATTAAGAAATACAATATTTAAATGTAATGTGATGGCAAATCTACTACATTTACTACTCCATACTCAGAAAATATGCTTTCTTTTTTATGATCAAACTAAACTTTCCTTTTAAATGTGCCATGATGGTCAATAGGGAAAGTAGGAGAAACACATTTAAACTTGCCAGTTAATGGTATCAGCATCATTTGAAGGTAACTAATCTGTTTTATTTGGCTGTTTATTTCAGATAATTCCTAGTTATGCTCTGTGCACAACCTCACCTCTCATCTCTTCTCTACCTCCTCCTTTCTGAGAGGTTGTCTGGGTATATAGGTAATTTTTACAGCAGTTACAAGGTGCGGTTTGGTCCATCAAGTTGATAATAGCTGGGATGTGAGTGGACTCCACTAGTCTTTTCCATCACTGTGCTGGCACACACCACTGAAGACTTTGATCTTTTTTCTATTGAAAAATCCCTACATATGGCTAACCAGGTTTCTGTTAGTTCACCCTCTCCTCTCAGCACTTTCTGAGGTACATGTGAATTTGGGGAAATAACATAGACGATGACGCTTATGGGGAGTTCCTCTGTCTTGGGTTAATCATTGTGGAACATTGCATCTGGTATCCCTCTCCCTCAGTGATGAGTGAGTGATACCCACATGAATGCATCTTCCTTCTGCAGTCCTGCAACCCCTTTAGGCAAGGCCAGAGGAAGTCAGCCACTAGCTTGCTATCCTCAGGATCCTTCATACCTGCTTTGATATTTCCTAGTTCTATTGGCATCAGGGCAGGATTGTAGGTACAATAAGTAGAGATGGATAAAGTCCTCAGATAAAGGAATAAGATCTAAAGCATCGTTCCTTTGCATCTGTTTTCCATAATGTGCTGTGTGTGCTCAGTCGCTAAGTCATGACCGACACTTTGCGACCCCATGTACTGTAACCCACCAGGCTCCTCTGTCCATGGGATTTTCCAGGCAAGAATACTGGAGTGGGTTATCCTTTCCTTCTTCAATAAATTTAACCATAAATATTGAACCATCGAACAAAGATTGCATGAAACTCTAAAATAGCCAGCTTGCAGTGCTTCTTCAGTAATAAGTATGTGAAAACGCTTAGTTCTATAAAGATATTTAGAATCCAGGATCTTTTATGGCTCACTTTGGATTTTTCTTCTTTCACCTTCTGTTATTTCTATTTTTAGTCTCCCAGTTTTTGGCCCAGTGTTTGAATTTACCATCATATTTTTATTTACAGCCTGTACTTTTATTGAAAATGTTGGTACTGTCTTGATAAGAAGGTTATCTCTTCCAGCATACTGTTCAAAATACAGATTGTCTGCTTGAATTGTATACCAAAGAATGGTTGCAGAATATTTCAGTTCCTTTCTTCATCTTTCTCTCTAATTTGAGAACTCTACTTCCATATTTGAATACATCTTCAAATACAAACATTACATATTCTATGGTAATTTTAAATAACCCCAAGGTGGAGCTAATTATTGTTCAGGTCTAAACTCACAGTAGATTTTCTCATTAGCTGAATACTGGATGAAGTGACAGTTGTGCATTATCTTTAAACCATGGTTAGAGCATTCAGGGTATGTTCCTGTTTAAGGAGGTGGGGGGCTTCCCTGATAGCTCAGTTGGTAAAGAATCTGCCTGCAATGCAGGAGACCCTGGTTTGATTCCTGGGTCAGGAAGATCCACTGGAGAAGGGATAGGCTACCCACTCCAATATTCCTGGGCTTCCCTTGTGGCTCAGGTGGTAAAGAATTCATCCACAATGTAGGAGAACTGGGTTTGATCCCTTGGTTGGGAAGATCCCCTGGAGAAGAGAAAGGATACCCACTCTAGAATTCTGGCCCGGAGAATTCCATGGACTGTATAGTCCATGGGATCCCAAAGACTTGGACACGAGTGAGCAACTTTCACTTTCCTAACAATTCCATATCATGAATATCTGTCATCATGTTTGCTTTTCAGCATCCACCCCTGTTTTCTATTTGTGTCAGTGTGGGAATAGACATGGCTCACCCACCAAGGAGGGCCCCATATGCCCTATTTCTACCGCTTGACAGCTAGAGCATGTGCGTGTTATCTGGGACACTGAATCCTAGATCCCTGCTAAAGAATAACAAAGACCAAAAATGCATTCACAGTGGCCAGCCTAATCAAAGTGCTCAATTTTGGTAGCTGTGGATTACTGACAAATCCCATTTCTCAGTTTTAGATTTTCTCCCTTTAAATCTTACTCTGAGGGAAAAAAACAAGAAAACATCAAGTTCTTTCACACAAAATCCTTTCCACATAGATTCTGGGTATCACTTTTTCCAATCTGCAATGTTAACCACTGAATTTCCTCTTTCTGGGTTCTAAAGTTGTCTTTTCTTTTTTCCTTCCCAATATCTTTGTCCTGTGGATTTGACCTTTGAAAACTACGTTCTCACATTAGTGTGGTTTGAGGAGGGTATGCTCATGTATGCTCAGTCATGTCTGACTCTTTGTGAGCCCATGGACTTTAGCCCTCCACACTCCTCTGCCATGGGATTTTCAGGCAAGAATACTGGAGTGTGTTAACATTCCATTCTCTAGGGGATCTTTCTTACCCAGAGATCCAACTGGCATCTCGTGGGTCTCCGGAATTGGCAGGCAGATTCTTTACCACTGAGGCATGTTGGAAGCCTGGTTTGAGGAGACCAGGATTCAAATATGTGTCTAAGCAACCATGTTTAACACACTATCTGATTAATTTAATGTGCAATTACTGTTTCTCTGGTTTTTATCCTCTTATCACTGGTAACATAAATATTAATAACAACTAGGATCATTAGTGTTCAGTTCAGTTCAGTTCAGTTCAGTTGTTCAGTCTTGTCCAACTTTTTGTGACCCCATGGACTGTAGCACTCCAGGTCTCCTGGTACATCACTGACTCCCAGAGTTTACTCAAACTTATGTCCGTTGAGTCAGTGATGCCAACCAACCATCTCATCCTCTGTCGTTCCCTTCTCCTCCTGCCTTCAATCATTCCCAGAATCAGGGTCTTTCCAATGAGTCAGTTCTTTGCATCAGGTGGCCAAAGTATTGGAGTTTCTGCTTCAGCCTCAGTCCTTCCAATGAATATGCAGGACTGATTTCCTTTAGGATGGACTGGTTGGATATTCTAGCAGTCAAAGGGACTCTCAAGAGTCTTGACAAACACCATACTTCAAAAGCATCAATTTTTCAGCTCTCAGCTTTTTTTATAGTCCAACTCTCACATCCATACATGACTACTGGAAAAACCATAGCTTTGACTAGATGGACCTTTGTTGGCAAAGTAATGTCTCTGCTTTTTAATATGCTGTCTAGGTTGGTCATAATTTTTCTTGAAAAGAGCAAGCGTCTTTTAATTTCATGGCTTCAATCACCATCTGCAGTGATTTCAGAGCCCCTAAAAATAAAGTCTCCCACTGTTTCCACTGTTTCCCCATCTATTTGCCATGAAGTGATGGGACCATCTGCCATGATCTTCGTTTTCTGAATGTTGAGTTTTAAGCCAACTTTTTCACTCTCTTCTTTCACTTTCATCAAGAGGCTTTTTAGTTCTTCACTTTCTGCCATAAGGGTAGTGTCATCTGCATTCTGAGGTTATTGATATTTCTCCCAGCAATCTTGATTCTAGCTTGTGCTTCATCCAGTCCAGAATTTCTCATGATGTACTCTGCATAGAAGTTAAATAAGCAGGGTGACAATATACAGCCTTGACCTACTCCTTTACTGATTTGGAACCAGTCTGTTGTTCCATGTCCAGTTCTAACTGCTGCTTCCTAACCTGCATACAAATTTCTCAGGAGTCACATCTCTTGAAGAATTTTCCACAGTTTGTTGTGATCTACACAGTGAAAGGCTTTGGCATAGTCAATAAAGCAGAAGTAGATGATGCTTTTCTGAAAATCTCTTGCTTTTTTGATGATCCAATGAATGTTGGCAATTTGATCCCTGGTTCCTCTGACTTTTCTAAATCAATCTTGAACATCTGGAATTTCATGGTTCATGTACTGTTGAAGCCTGGCTTGGAGAAGTTTGAGCATTACTTTGCTAGCATGTAAGAACATTTTGCTAGCATGTGTTTGAGCATTCTTTGGCATTGCCTTTTTTGGGGATTGAAATGAAAACTGACCTTTTCCAGTCCTGTGGCTACTGCTGAGCTTTCCAAATTTGCTGGCATATTGAGTATAGCTATTTCACACCATCATCTTTTAGGATTTGAAATAGCTCAACTGGAATTCTATTACCTCCATTTGCTTTGTTCATAGTGATGTTTCCTAAGGCCCATTTGGCTTCACATTCCAGGATGTCTGGCTCTAGGTGAGTGATCACACCATTGTGGTTATCTGGGTCATGAAGATCTTTTTTGTATAGTTCTTCTGTGTATTCTTGCCACCTCTTCTTAATACCTTCTGCTTCTGTTATGCCCATATCATTTCTGTCCTTTATTGTGCCCATCTTTGCATGAAAAGTTCCCTTGCTATCTCTAATTGTCTTGAAGAGATCGCTAGTCTTTCCCATTCTATTGTTTTCCTTTATTTATTTGTATTGATCATTGAGGAAGGCTTTCTTATCTCAAATACTCAGAAGAACTATGAATATTTACTGTAATTTATAAAATTCTAGTGAAGTCCTAGAACAATACTAAAAAGGATAATTCTAGGACAATGAGGATAAACATAATATTCTTCTGCAATTCATTTAACAGTATTAAACATTTAAAAGCAAAAATCCACTGCTTTGTTTTCATTATGTTTCTTACAATGTCTAGATTTTAACTACAAAATCTTAATTGACTCAGTGCATTTGTTTAAAACTAAACTTAAGTAGGCCACAAATTGTGTATTGTGGCTAATATCTATACTATGTAAAATTTAGATATTTAATTCAATATTGCCCTTGTACAGTTATTCTAAAAACATATTATTGAGACATTTAAAGTATAAAATTGAGCGATTTTTGAATATAAGCACAGTCATGCAATCACTATCACAATAAATTTTAGAATGTTTTTATTACCCCCCCAAAAAAAAGCTTAGCTGTCACTCCTCATTTCTGCCAACATCTCCAACACATGTGGCAACTACTAATCCACTTTCTATCTTAATATATTTCCGTACTATGACCACTTCATATACATAGAATCACACAATATGGTCCTTAGTGACTGGCTTCTTTCACTTAGCATGTTTTCAAGGTTCACTCGTGATGTAGCATGTATGAATACTTAATCACATTTTATTGATAAACACTGTTCTATTTCATGAACACACCACATTTTATTGATCTGTTCATCAGTTGATAATATAGTATGTCTTTATTTTCATTTATCCCAAAATATTTTCTATTTTTATATTAATTTCTAACATATGATTTCTCACTTGATACACTGATTATTTCCAAATCGGCTAAGCCCCTCATATTTTCAGCTGATTTCTCTCTCTTTTTTCCTAATCTTTCTCTGAAGCATAAATGATTTCACAATCTGATCCAATTAAATGTTGACACTATTGCAGGAATAGGTTTTGAAGTCATTCTGTGGGATTTGTTCTGACCCCAGATGGTAGTTTTTAGCTATATCATTCCCTGGTCAATGGTTTTCTCTTATAAACTAGCAGTTTAGCTTTCTGAGCTCAAAGAGCTACCAGCCTCCTCTTAGTTGCTTATCACCTAAATCTCTATTGTGTTTGAGAGGCCCTTAGGCTTGAAATTCCCCTTGCTGTGCTCTGAGGCTGCTGCTGCTGCTGCTAAGTCACTTCAGTCATGTCTGACTCTATGACCTCATAGACAGCAGACCACCAGGGTCCCCCGTCCCTGGGATTCTCCAGGCAAGAACACTGGAGTGGGTTGCCATTTCCTTCTCTAATGCATGCAAGTGAGAAGTGAAAGTGAAGTCGCTCAGTTGTGTCCGACTCTTTGCGACCCCATGGACCGCAGCCTACCAGGCTCCTCCATCCATGGGATTTTCCAGGCAAGCGTACTGGAGTCAGGTGCCATTGCAAAGTCAAGTCCTTTGAGGTGAGATTCAGTGCATTCTGTTCCTATAACATGATTCCCCTTGAGCAAAATTTCTGATTCATTCTCCCAGAGCTAGGGGCAAGACAGTGGCCAGTCTCATGGAGGACATCCCTACATCTTGAGCAGGGTGCTGAGTAGGAGCAGTATCCTCTGGTCTTCCCAACTTGCCTGTCCTGTGTGGAACTTTCATATGGTAAGAAATTCAGGTGAAGATGTTGGAGCCTCATTTTTCTTGGCCTGTGGTGCCTCTGGTAGAGTCTCTGCCTTATGAATGAGCACCAGGTGAAAGAATGGAGTCTGATATTGGCCAAACACACTGCATTTAGCCTCTGAGAAACAAGCATGGAAAGACTGAGAAATTCTGGCAACCTGCTTTTCCTGGTGAGATACTAGTCTTTGACAGGGAGCTGAGGAGAAAAAGGGCCTTGTCTCTTGTCAGCTCTCCTAAGGTGGAGATTCTACCATGTTGAACTGGGGAGCAGAAGGAGAAGGTGATGCACTAGCTGTTCTTACAGAGATTTAGTAGATTTTCATGATTAAGTGGTTTTCATTTGTTCTATTCCTTTGTGACAGTTCAGAGATTTTTGAATGGTTGTTTCTGGTTTTCTTATTTTTAAGAAATTTTCACCAGTTAATGGTTTCTTCACTGGGAAGCAGGTCTGCAAATCTATGTTCCTGTCATTCTGACATAAATCTTTCTAGAGATACTTGTTTTAAGGCTTAAAATTAGACAGTACTTTATTTTGTAAGATTTGGCTTTCCTGAAAAAGTTAGAATGACATTATCCTTCATTTACATTTCTGCTATGAATGCTTGGAAATAGAGTAAATTTAATGTCTAAACATAAAAATATTTCATGGTCTTATAATAGATTTAATGTGGTTAAATTATTCTTTTATGAAATAGATTTATTTTCTATTTCTAATTCGACACTCACTAAAAGTCTTTTTTAATTTTTTTTAAGGCATGCATCACTTCTAGCTATCTGTTAAGTACGCATTCATATGAAATATTTTCTGTTATTAATTCCAAAAATACATATACTTCTTTCTATGATTTAGATTTTCTTTCCTGTCTCAGTTTAACAGCTCTATTATGTTAAAGCCTTTTAGAAGCATATACATTTTATTTTTTTATGTATCACATCATTCTAATTCTGAGGAAGGGAAGCAAAGATTTTTGCAGTCAATTTCCAGAAGAATATAACTCAATGATTTCTAGGATAAATGTTCATTACTTTATTTCTTTTTCTGTAAAATGGTGATAATTGTTCAGTGTTGCTTTGAGGATTAATACATGCAAAATGTATGAAAGGAATGCCTGGCATATAGTATGCACTCAATAAATGTTGTCAGTTTGTGCAGTCATTATTGTTGTTGTTATTCTTTGGCACCAAGATAACTTAGCAGTGAAACACAGACTTTCCAATAAAATATTTTTGTCAGTATGAATTTTAATTTTAAAACATGAAGAGAGCTTCATTTTTCTTTTCACTCTAAACATTAAAGTTTCCTGAGAGAACAGAGATGTAAAATTAGCATCGGCTCATATTCATTCTTTCACAAAGAACAGGTTTTGATACCCTTACCCTCTGATTTAAAAGCTCACTTAAATTCAAAGGAATGTGGTATTTCTTTGATTCCATTTCACATCATGAGGCCATCTTTTGAGAACTGCCATTGCTTAGCTTTGTAAATGAATAGAGTTTCTTTTTGAATGCCACTACATCCATATTTCTAATCTGTTTTCTATACTGGTCTCTTTGAGATTAAACAATCTTAAATCAAAAGCCTTATTTATTTGAGCTTATAGAATAGGCTGAAATTATTTAAGAATTACAGGCTTCGTTTGTAGTTAGCATCTGGAACAAATTTTCAGAAAAAGAACTCATGAGAACAAAGGGACAACACAAACATCAAATATGTTAGGAAAATTAGCTTTTACTTAACTGTGATACTGTATTCCCAACAATTTACCTTATACAGAATATAATATTGGTATTTCTTTGTTTCTAGAGAAATAACATGTGATCAAGATAATTTATTTAAATTGTGAGTAGGAATCTTCCACTATAATAGAATATAAAAATAACAATCCACTTAAATTCTGATTTGTTTTTATTGTATTACAATGTACCATAAAGATTTTCCCCAATCCAAATATTTAAAGTTCTTCATTCTTTTCCAAATATCCTGTCAATTCTTTCATCCCATTCTGAGTTAAGTACAGAAATGTTTGAGTAAAAAAATAACTCTTTCAACCTTGTTCTTGGTTTTTATTTTTCATATCCTTTTGTTTCATTTCTGTGAAATCAAATCAGTTTTTCACTGTCTTTTTAAGAAAGTGACATTTAAATCTTTTTTTCTTGAGTATCTACCTCTTTATCAAATCATTTCTATTCCTTGTAGAATAGTGAAGATGACTATTATGGACTGCAATCTGATCACTTAAGCATATGGTTTTAAGATACTAGTTTATTTTCAGGGATAAGTCATTCCACATTTCATTGTGCACTTATTATTTTTTTCCAAAAACACAATATATATACATTTATAAAAGAAATTTTTTCTAAAAGGAAATCTACCTATGTTCTACTTTTTGCTATTTCAGTGATACCAAATTTAATTCCCTTTTTAAATAATAGGCCTAGTCACTAGTTTATGAACTGATTCTCACTGTTCTGGGAGGTTTAGAGCTTACAACAAATGTAAATTGAGTATTTCACTAATATTTCGAGGGGAGAGAGAGACTGTCTATGAAGGATGTGTGTATGCTAAATCACTTTAGACATGTCCAATTCTATGTGACCCTATGGACTGCAGCCTGCAAGTCTCCTCTGTCTATGGGATTCTCCAGGCAAGAATACTGAAATGGGTTGCCATGCCCTCCTCCAGGGGATCTTCCCAACCCAAGGATTGAATCTGGGTCTCCTGCATCTTCTGTGTCATAGAAGGATTCTTTACCACTGAGCCACCAAGGGAGTCCATCTATGAAGGCTAGAGTATGTGTAATTCCATTCTGAAATAAGCTATTTCCTCACAGGTTAGAAATAGTCTGCAGATGGGCACTGGTTTGCAGACCCCATTTTGAGTAGCTCTGCTACTGAGGATTTTAACATTCCCCTTAAACCCATGCAATGAAGACAAAGTTTATATTGGCAGTATCTATATTAAAAAAAATAAATAAATAAACTTATTCACTTTCACCTAAGAATGAAGGATGTTTACTTATGGAAAGTTAGGGGCATCCAAGTTTCACATGCATGCATCAAATATTGGTCTATCAAGTCTATTCTTTTCTTGAGCATGTTTTGGCATTCTTAAAATGATAAAATATACTGACTATATCAGACATAAATGATTTGATTATAATTTGTGCTTTTCTTTCAATGTAAACATGATTTTATGATTTAGAAATTATATCCACCAAGGTGCAGCTAGGAAATTAGAAACATGCTACCTATTTAAAACAAAGGCAAGTGAAACAGGAAAATGGTTACAATGTTAGAAAGACACTGCTTTAGGGAAAGGGAGACGTGCTGGTAGAACAAAAAGGATTATATATGTTACCTTGAGTTCAGAAAGCTACTAATGCCACTGGACTAGAATCCATGAAGCAGCACCTACTGCCTGGCTGCTGGAGGCCAGCTGTGCCAGGGCTGAAGCTGGTAGAGCTCCACAGAGAGCAGAGCTGGAAGTAAGCACCAAAGTTCAACTATGATGGGACTCATGGAATTCTCAGCCACAGTGTCTCATCTGTCCTGTAGCAACATTAGCAATGACCAGCATCTATCACTGCTGTCTGAGCTAAAACTTCTCCATCCTTCCAGCTTTCAAATTACCTGCCAGGGTCTGACAATGACAGACCATCAGAAAGCTGAAGGGAGTCTGGGAAATGCAGCTTGCAGACTTTTAACTGTAACAGTGCAGTGTCAAATGTAAAAGGACGAGTGTAGAACAGGTGAGATACATACAGCCAGCTCAGTCCACCCCTTTGTCAACTTTTCTTTTAAGATTTTTTTTTTTTGATGTGGACTAGTTTTACAGTCTTTATTGAATTTGTTACAATATTGCTTCTATTTTATGTTTTGGTTTTTTGGCCCCAACACATCCTAGCTTCTGATCAAACCTGCACCCCCTGCATTGGAAGTCAAAGTCTTTTTGGAAGCAAAAGATAACTGAAACACAAGAAAAATGTATTCTCTTCAAAAAAGGCAAGAGAGTCTTCTTTTGCTGGCAAGAGGGTTATAGTGGGGGTTTAGCATTCCAAGATGTTCAGTCACCAGAATCTACCCATATAGTTACCTTTCTACTCACTGGGTTCCACTGATTTCCGGGTAATGCACTAATTTTCACCAAAGACACATAAAAAATTAAAACAAATGTTTTAATTCTGAAACCCTCAACATTAACTTTGACATTTCATTTTCCAGATATTTTAGCCCCATATCTACAGAAGATATGTGATTAGAAACTGTTTGGTGTTCTCATTCTACCTTGGGCTTAATAGTAAAGCCCTGAGTTTGATACTTTTTTCTGTAAGCTTAGAGTGCAACTAAAAATGTCCAGAACACCTCATAGTGTTAAAGGCATTGTTGTCCGTTTTATTTTCATATTCAGCACACACTTCGTCTCCCACAGCCTTGCATCTGGTGACATCCAGATATCAGAAACCTACTAAAACCTCTAGATGAGGATGTAGGAATCTAAACCACCTGTGACGCAGCTGGAGCCACAGCCACTGGACGTGCTAGAACTGCTGAAGGACAGTAGTCTTGAGGTCACATTCTATCCCTACTGCTATTGTGAGCCTATACTACAACAAAGACCAGAAGCAGAATTTGTCTTCCTTTTTCCCAACCTCTCTTCACCGAAAATCTCTTCCCATTGCTATTAGATAATAAGAAGCCACTTGGCAAGCCTGGGAGTCTTTCCACTTCAGAACTGTGAGATCAAAATGTAGAAGAGATGATCTGTGATAACAAATAACCAGAAGAGAAATATTTTCCACTGAAGAGACTGCTTTTAGTTTCATCAAAATGATTCTTCCTTAGCTATCAATGTCATCCTGGTCAAAGCTAACCTCTCTGGAGTTAACTTTTACCATCTGTTAATAAAGGAGTTGCTCTAGAATGACTCAGTTTCCCTTTATCTTCTAAAAATGGTTGTTAATAAACATTGATATGTCAGCTTAACTTTCTTAATCTAGTGAGCACTATCAATAGGAGGAGATTGCAAGCCATAAATGCAACCACAGTTGTGATTTAAAGAGAGCAATACTGTATAGGAACCTGGAATGTTAGGTCCACAAATCAAGGCAAATTCACTTCAGTTCAGTTCAGTTGCTCAGTGGTGTCCGACTCTTTGTGACCCCATGAATTGCAGCACGCCAGGCCTCCCTGTCCATCACCAACTCCCAGAGTTCACTAAGACTCATGTCCATCGAGTCAGTGATGCCATCCAGCCATCTCATCCTCTGTCGTCCCCTTCTCCTTCTGCCCCCAATCCCTCCCAGCATCAGAGTCTTTTCCAATTAGTCAACTCTTTGCATGAGGTGGCCAAAGTACTGGAGCTTCAGCTTTAGCATCATTCCTTCCAAAGAAATCCCAGGGCTGATCTCCTTCAGAATGGACTGGTTGGATTGCTTTGCAGTCCAAGGGATTCTCAAGAGTCTTCTTCAACACCACAGTTCAAAAGCATCAATTCTTCGGCACTCAGCCTTCTTCACAGTCCAACTCTCACATCCATACATGACCACAGGAAAAACCATAGCCTTGACTAGATGAACCTTTGTTGGCAAAGTAATGTCTCTACTTTTGAATATGCTATCTAGGTTGGTCATAACTTTCCTTCCAAGGAGTAACTGTCTTTTAATTTCATGGCTGCAGTCACCATCTGCAGTGATTTTGGACACCAGAAAAATAAAGTCTCACACTGTTTCCCCTGTTTCCCCATCTATTTCCCATGAAGTGATGGGACAAGATGCCATGATCTTAATTTTCTGAAGCTGAGCTTTTAGCCAACTTTTTCACCCTCCACTTTCACTTTCATCAAGAGGCTTTTGAGTTCCTCTTAACTTTCTGCCTTAAGGGTGGTGTCATCTGCATATCTGAAGTTATTGGTATTTCTCCCAGCAATCTTGACTCCAACTTGTGCTTCTTCCAGTCCAGCATTTCTCATGATGTACTCTGCATATAAGTTAAATAAACAGGGTGACAATATACAGCCTTGACAAACTCCTTTTCCTATTTGGAACCAGTCTGTTGTTCCATGTCCAGTTCTAACTGTTGCTTCCTGACCTGCATACAAATTTCTGAGGAGGCAGATCAGGTGGTCTGGTATTCCCATCTCTTTCAGAATTTTCCACAGTTTATTGTGATCCACATAGTCAAAGGCTTTGTCATATTCAATAAAGCAGAAAGAGATGTTTTTCTGGAACTCTCTTGCCTTTTCCATGATCCAGCGGATGTTGGCAATTTGATCTCTGGTTCCTCTGCCTTTTCTAATTGGAAGTGGTCAAACAGAAGATGGCAAGAGTGAACGTCAACATTCAAGAAATCAGCAAACTAAAATGCACTGGAATGGGTGAATTTAACTCAGATGACCATTATATCTACTACTGTGGGCCTTACTACTGTGGGCCTTCTACATCCCTTAGAATATGGAGTAGCCATCATGGTCAACAAAGAGTCCGAAATGCAGTACTTGGATGCAATCTCAAAAATGACAGAATGATCTCTGTTCGTTTCCAAGGCAAACCATTCAATATCACAGTAATCCAAGCCTATACCCCAACCAGTAATGCTGAAGAAACTGAAGTTGAATGGTTCTATGAAGACCTACAAGACCTTTTAGAACTAACAACCAAAAAACCTGTCCTTTTCATTATAGGGGACTGGAATGCAAAAGTAGGAAGTCAAGAAACACCTGGAGTAACAGGCAAATTTGGCCTTGGAATACAGAATGAAGCAGGGCAAATGCTAATAGAGTTTTGCCAAGAGAACACACTGGTCATAGCAAACACCCTCTTCCAATAACACAAGAGAAGACTCTACACATGGACATCACCAGATGGTCAACAACGAAATCAGATTGATTATATCCATTGCAGCCAAAGATGGAGAAGCTCTATACAGTTAGCAAAACAAGACCAGGAGCTGACTGTGGCTCAGATCATGAACTCCTTATTGCCAAATTCAGACTAAAATTGAAGAAAGTAGAGGAAACCACTAGACCATTCAGGTATGATCTAAATCAAATCCCTTATGACTATACAGTAGAAGTGAGAAATATATTTAAGGGACTAGATCTGATAGAATGCTTGATGAACTATCGATGGAGGTTCATGACACTGTACAGGAGACAGGGATCAAGTCCATCCCCATGGAAGAGAAATGCAAAAAAGCAAAATGGCTGTCTGAGGAGGCCTTACAAATAGCTCTGAAAAGAAAGTGAAAAGCAAAGGAGAAAAGGAAAGATATACCCATCTGAATGCAGAGTTCCAAAGAATAGCAAGGAGAGATAAGAAAGATCTCTCAGTGATCAATGCAAAGAAATAGAGGAAAACAACAAAATGGGAAAGACTAGAGATCTTTTCAAGAAAATTAGGGATACCAAGGGAACATTTCATGCAAAGATGGGCTCGATAAAGGACAGAAGTGGAATGGACCTAACAGAAGCAGAAGATATTAAGAAGAGGTGGCAAGAAACACAGAAGAACTGTACAAAAAAGATCTTCATGATAAATAAAATCACAATGGTGTGATCACTCACCTAGAGCCAGACATCCTGGAATGTGAAGTCAATTGGGCCTTAGAAAGCAAAGGGCCAAAGAAAGCTCTACAAACAAAGCTAGTGGAGGTGATGGAATTCCAGTTGAGCTATTTCAAATCCTGAAAGATCATGCTGTGAAAGTGCTGCACTCAATATGCCAGCAAATTTGGAAAACTCAGCAGTGGCCACAGGACTGGAAAAGGTCAGTTTTCATTCCAATCCCAAAGAAAGGCAATCCAAAAGAATGCTCAAACTACCACACAGTTGCATTCATCTCACACACTAGTAAAGTAATGCTCAAAATTCTGCAAGCCAGGCTTCAGCAATACGTGAACTGTGAACTTCCTGATGTTCAAGCTGGTTTTAGAAAAGGCAGAGGAACCAGAAATCAAATTGCCAACATCTGCTGGATCATGGAAATAGCAAAAGAGTTCCAGAAAAACATCTCTTTCTGCTTTATTGAATATGCCAAAACCTTTGACTGTGTGGATCACAATAAACTGTGGAAAATTCTGAAAGAGATGGGAATACCAGACCACCTGACCTGCCTCTTGAGAAACCTGTATGCAGGTCAGAAGCAACAGTTAGAACTGGACAGGGAACAACAGACTGGATCCAAATAGGAAAAGGAGTACATCAAGGCTTTATATTGTCACCCTGCTTATTTAACTCATATGCAGAGTACATCATGAGAAACACTGGGCTGGAAGAAGCACAAGTTGGAATCAAGATTGTTGGGAGAAATATCAATAACCTCAGATATGCAGATGACACCACCCTTATGGCAGAAAGTGAAGAGGAACTAAAAGGCCACTTGATGAAAGTGAAAGAGGAGAGTGAAAAAGTTGGCTTAAAGCTCAACATTCAGTAAACAAAGATCATGGCATCTTGTCCCATCACTTCATGGGAAATAGATGGGGAAACAGTGGAAACCGTATCATACTTTATTTTTCTGGGCTCCAAAATCACTGCAGATGGTGATTGAAGCCATGAAATTAAAAGACGCTTACTCCTTGGAAGGAAAGTTATGATCTACCTAGGTAGCATAGTCAAAAGCAGAGAAATTACTTTGCCAACAAAGGTCCGTCTAGGAGAAGGCAATGGAAACCCACCCCAGAACTCTTGCCTAGAAAATCCCATGGATGGAGGAGCCTGGTAGGCTGCAGTCCATGGGGTCACTAGGAGTCGGACATGACTGAGCGACTTCACTTTCACTTTTCACTTTTATGCACTGGAGAAGGAAATGGCAACCCACTGCAGTGTTCTTGCCTGGAGAATCCCAGGGACAGGGTACCCGATGGGCTGCCGTCTATGGGGTTGCACAGAATCGGACACGACTGAAGCGACTTAGCAGCAGTAGCAGCAGCAGTCAAGGCTATGGTTTTGCCAGTGTTCTGTATGGATGTGAGTTGAACTGTGAGGAAAGCTGAGTCCGAACAATTGATGCTTTTGAGCTATGGTGTTGGAGAAGACTCTTGAGAGTCCCTTGGACTGCAAGTAGATCCAACCAGTCCATTCTAAAGATCAGGCCTGGGTGTTCTTTGGAAGCACTGATGCTAAAGCTGAAACTCCAATACTTTGGCCACCTCATGCGAAGAGTTGACTCATTGGAAAAGACTCGGATGCTGAGAGGGATTGGGGGCAGGAGGAGAAGGGGATGACAGAGGATGAGATGTCTGGATGGCTTCATCGACTCAATGGACATGAGTTTGAGTAAATTCTGGGAGTCGGTGATGGATAGGGAGGCCTGGCATGCTGTGATTCATGGGGTCACAAAGAGTCAGACACGACTGAGTGACTGAACTGAACTGACCGAACTGAGTAGCCACATTAAAGATAGTAAAAACAAACAGGTGAACATTATTTTAATAATTATTGTTGTTGTTCAGTTGCTAAATCATGTCGGACTCTTTTTGTCCCCATGAACTGCAACATGTTAGGCTTCCCTGTCCTTCAGTATCTCCTGGAGTTTGCTCAAACTCATGTCCGTTGGTCAGTGATGCTATTGAACCATCTCATCCTCTGTTGACCCCTTCTCCTTTTGCCTTCAATCTTTTCCAGCATCAGGGTTTTTCAAATGAGTCAGCTCTTTGCATCAGGTGGTCAAAGTTTTGAAGCTTCAGCTTCAGCATCAGCCCTTCCAGTGAATATTCAAGGTTAATTTCCATTAGGATTGACTGGTTTTATCTACTTGCAGTCCAAGGGACTCTCAAGAGTCTTCTCCAGCACAATTCAAAAGCATCAATATATAATTATTAAAATTATATGTTTTAATGATATGTTTTATTTAATTCAATAGGTCTAAAATAGTATCTTTTCAACATGTAATCAATATAAATAAATCATATAAATATGATCCATGGTACATTTAATGACCTATGTATACCAGTACTTCACAATCCACAATTTTGGACTAGCCACATTTCACATGCCCAATAGCTGCTATAGGTAGTGGCTACCACATTGAAGAGTGCAGATCTAGATAATAGGTTTTTCCCTGGACTAACGGAGTAATAAAATTTATTATATGCATGCTCACGTCAGTTGTGTCCAACTCTTTGTGACCCTATGGACTTAGCCCACTAGGCTTCTCTGTCCAAGGGATTTTCCAGGCAAGAATACTGGAGTGGACTGCCATGGCCTCCTCCAGGGGACTTTCCCAACCCAAGGATCAAACCTGTGTCTCCTGCGTGTCCTGAACAGCAGGCAGATTCTTTACTGCTGAGCTACTAGGGAGGCCCCAATATACTTTTTTACTTTTTTCCATTTTCTATCTTTCTATATTATTCTTTATTGCTAACACCTATTAAAGTACTTTTATTTGTAAAAAAAAAATTAGCTATAAAATAGTAGCAATTAAATAAGCTACAAATAATACAAATACTAACCTTTAAAATTATTATATTGAGAAGCTGAATAATTAAAAATACCATCTTATAAGTATAATAAGTCTTTTTAATAAAATAAAAAGATGAATTTAGAAATCAAAACTGTCTAAAACAAAGTTAAAATGATGTTTAGCAAATAGCAAAAGCAAGTACAAGTTTTGAAATCACAGTCTTGAATCTTATATCAACATTTCTAGTTCTGTTACCTTTGAAAAGCTAACTTTCCTTCTCAGATTCCTCATCTGTAATATATAGGTAAAAGTGCCAACTTTAACAATGTTGTTATGATAACTGATTGAAATATTGAATGAAAATCATGTGCTCATTCTTTACAGATGATTTTATATTAATTTTTTAAATAATTAAATCTTGTATTAGTAATGGAGAATAATATATACATGAAAAAACTAAAAACATATGATGTAGAGGTGAATATATGACCTGGCTTAAAAACTATTGTCACAATCCATCATTTATATGTATGTGTGTGTGTGTGTGTGTCTTATATGAGTCCTTATAGCAACAATGTGTATATACACGTAGATATATATTTAAATATATACATATATGCATATATACTTGGAGCAGGCAATGGCACCCCACTCCAGTACTCTTGCCTGGAAACTCCCATGGACGGAGGAGCCTGGTAGGCTGCCGTCTACGGGGTTGCATAGAGTCAGACACGACTGAAGTGACTTAGCAGCAGCAGCAGCAGCATGTATACTTACCCTGTATATATTGACAAACCTAGGCAGCATATTAAAAAGCAGCGACATCACTTTGCCTACAAAGATCTGTAGGCAGTTAGAGCAATGGTTAAAGCAATAGTCTAAATGGTTTAAATAGTTAAAGCAATAGTTTTCCAGTAGTGATGTACAGATGTGATAGTTGGACCATGAAGAAGGCTGAACACCAAACAATTGAGGCTTTTGAATTGTGGTGCTGGAGAAGGCTCTTGAGAATTCCTTGGACAGCAAGGAGATCAAACCAGTCAATCCTAAAGGAAATCAACCCTGAATATTCATTGAAAGGACTGATGCTAAAGCCAAAGCTCCAATACTTTGGCCACCTGATGCGAAGAGCTGACTCATTGGGAAAGACCCTGATGCTGGGAAAGACTGAGGGCAAAAGGAGAAGGGGTCAGCAGAGGATGAGATGGTTAGATAGCATCATGGACTCAATGGACATGAATCTGAGCAAACTCAGGGAGATAGTGCAGGACAGAGAAGTCCATGGGGTTGCAAAGAGTCAGATATGACTTATTGAATGAACGACAAATGTATACACCACACATAACATACATACATGTGCACCTATGAATGTATGGCTACTTTATTGAATAGCGCATGTGGATACAGTCTGATTTGGAATCCTGACTTTGTTCACTTTAATTGCTCTCTGTGTCCTTCGCCAAGTTATTTATGTGCTTTAGTTTGTTGATCAGTTTACAAAAAAAGACAGTAGTACCCACTCCACATAGTCAAGAAACCTACATAAAGTATGATATTTAAGCAGCTTATAATGGTGCCTGGCATATGTTAAGCACTATATTAGAGTTTGATATTATTAAATGGTAGTTTTTAGCAGGGAAAGTGATACATACCTGTGTTTAAGATAATCCCTCAAATATTTTGTGGAGAAAATTTAGAAAAATGTTGTGATATTTGGGTTTGATTCATTGTGGCATGAAATATGATAGAAACCACAAGGATGGAGATAAATGCCCAGATTTGAAATCTATATATAAGGTAGAGTTGACAGGACTTGGTGATTGCTTATATGAGCGAGAGAGGTGGTAAGAGAGAGTTGTGACAAGATCACTCTAGGGTTTTTCACTGGAACAAAAAGTGAGGAGAAGGAGAAGCAACATGGATGAAAATATAATTAGCTTTGTTTTAAGCAAGTGCTTTAGATTTCTGTGGATTGTGAAGTAAAGATATCTTGAGAGGCACATTTTTAATTCTATGGCATATTGCAGATGACTGAATACTTGAGAGTTAATGAAATGATACCAGAAGGGTAAATAAAGACCTTAGAAGAACCAAAAGGGCTTTCCAGGTGGCATAGTGGTAAAGAGTCTGCCTGTCAATGAAGGAAATGCAAGAGACATAGGTTTGATCACTGTGTTGGGAAGATCTCCTGGAGTAGGAAATGGCAATGGTTTTCCAGGATTGTTGCCTGGAAAATTCCATAGAGAGAGAAATCTGGTGAACTACAGTCCATAGGATTGCAAAGAATCAGATATGACTGAGCACATACACACACACTCAGAAGATCCAAGAACTCAATGAAATAATAATATTACATCGTACTGTACAGTTATAAAAAAAATCTTCATATATTTTATCTCATTGAACTCTTACAGCTATCTTGTTTGCAAAGCACCCTTTATCATTGTTTAAATGAGATAAATGAGGCTCAGGGCTTAGTCTTCTTGCCAAGGGTAGCTTCAAAATTTCTACAGAGGAGAGTTAGGAGGGGCACTCTGTAGAAAGTGAGAATGGAAGCTGGAGTTAAAGGTTATAAGGATGAAACTGTCAGAGACTGAGAAGTGACAAAGACTATGCAAGATATGATACCTTCCATCCTCATCTCCCTTTGTACAGCCATGGGCTATTTTGCAAGACTTCAATATAAATAAGTTACAAACTGCAGGAGTACATGTTAAAAAAAATATATGATTCCACGAGACAACTTATTTCAATAAACATGGCATTCATGCTTCAAGCAATGTATTACATTTTTCAAGAAGATTAAAATAGTGAAGTAGGGAATCACTCTTCATAGTTTTGTGGAGACAATCTGAAATATGTTTTATTTTCCAATTAGGAACTATGAAGAATGATCACATTTTTTTTTTTTTTAGGAATAAAATGAAATCCAACAGAACATAAAAAACTTGTTAAGGGTTGGTTCATCCCCATTTTAAGAAAACCTTGACAAAAATCCAACTGACATCTTCCAAAGAAAATTACAAAGAAAATTACTTTGAATTGTGATATATCACTAACTTTTCATAAATTTCACGAAGCTCAAATAACAGGAACCATTAGAGATTGAAATTCTCATAGATGAAGTTCCCTGGGAAATAGCCTGTGGCAAACATATAAATACTAAGGTATATTGGGAGGTATAATCTAGAGCAGCAAGATCTAGGGAGAGAAGGGATATAAAGTAGGGAAGAATGGAAAGCAAATACAAGATGGTGTGTTCCCAAGCTGGCCAAGAGCATCACAAAAAAAATGCTGTGTTTTTTTCCCAACAGGTCATGTGGAACCACTGTGCCATAGAACAGTCCATCAGGGAAAGGAAGGAAGGAAAATGTACTGTCAGTCCCTTCTCATCTCCATATTTTATTTCAAGAGACATTCATCTTATCCCTCAGCTTCATTTGCAGCTTGTGTTGCCTGATACCTTGGGACATCTACTACAGAAGCCAAATTTCATGCCCCATGTTGGGAGAATTCATCATAACTCAGAAGTAGTAAGAGAGACCATTAGCTTCTCTAAGTGCCTGATGGTTAGACTCCCTGAAGATGACCAGCCCTCACTTAAAGTGTGGCCGAGAGCCAGCAGTGATAGGCGCTAAGGCAGTATGGACAGTAACCAACAGGTCTCCAAGAAGCTGCCAAGGCCCAAGTTGCTGATGGAGTCAGCAAACCCAAAGTGGCTCACCTGGCTGCAATAAACAAAATTAAATAGAAATTAAATAATAACAGATGTAGAAATTTAACAAATGTCTTTCTCACTTGCTATGTGTCACATATGATGTTGGATTCTAGCAAAATCAAAGATTAATAAACCAACTCTGGACTTCAAGGTGCAAGCAGTCTTTTGAAAGTAAACAGCATAGTACTAAGCAATATCAGAAGCCAAATACAAAATATGATCTGGTTATAGTGGTGTTAAAAAGAATAGCATATCTAGCTGTCAAAGAGGAGAAGATGCATAAGATAACTCAAAAAGAATGATTATAAATTTTTCAGGTTGAAAGTATGACCAAGTATTCTAGGTCAATTGTGGTCTCAACTGTGTTATTGATATATTTTAGTTCTAGTGCCTCAAGGAGTGATGTATTCTCTTGAGGATGTGTTGCCTTTATCTATAAAATTAAAAAAAAATTAGATTAGGGTATATCTAAAGTCAATCTAGGCCCCAAATTTCTTTGTGTTTTAAGAATACTTCTATGCAATCTAAGGTCTTGCATTATACCTACTGCACAATAATTCATCTTTATATGTTTCCCCACTTACTTTACCTTTGAAAATGTTCTTTCCTCCTTTCTTTTTCTAATATTGAAATTCCTCACTTTTTACCATTACCAGCCCTTGACATAAGTCTTTAGTACTAAATCAGCTTTTCTGCCTTGGAGCACAGGATTTAGCTTTTGCTTACCTTTCGATCAGTGTCTCGAAGGGCTCCTAATATTCCTCAAATAAACTCTGCTTCCCTTTATTGCCTTGTTAGCTTTCCTTCTAGATGCTCTTTTACTCTTTTATTTCTTTTATCTTTCCAATTCTATTTTCAGGTATTGCACAGCTCTTCAGGAAAGAGAATTTATTTTCCCTTTGAGAAGTTGCTCCCTTGGTGATGATTTAGTTGTGCATTAGATTAGTGGCTGTTACAAATGATGTTAAGATAGGGTTGCATCTATACAGGGTGAGATAACTTGGAGTGATCTCCTGACAATTTGATTGCTTTATTGTCTCTCAAAGTTGAAAGACCTGGTTTTCCAATAGAGCTGCATATGACACCATGATGGGAAGCCAACACCATTGTGCCACATATACTATTTAGTTATAAGGTTTTATATTTGACAAGACTGACGTATGTGCTTCCATAGCATCAAGCACTACTGGCATCAATAATCTGTAAATGTATTGCTTCTAAAGATCACATAGTCACCCTAGCAAAAGGAAGTGTTTGACAAGTGAAGTATGAGAACTTTTTTTAGATCATATTTGGTGAATTATTTCATAAAACTCACTTAGTGGTCGGTTGAGTTCCTCTTGACAGGAGGAAAATGAATACTGAATTATGAAGTGCTGGTTCCCTGAGCTTACTCTCTCAGAAGCTATTTGCTTTTATATGGCATTTAAGTATGAAAATTAGGAACAGAGAGCTGGAATTTAGATAAAAATTCCTGGTGACATTTTCACACATTATGCATCTAGTTTCTGGAGTTAAATATTGCCAGATCAATGTATAGACTAGCAGATACTATGTTTTAAGAAGTATTGATTATGACTGATATCCAGTCATTATGGAAAATAGTATTGAGATTCCTCAAAAATTCAATGTAAAAATACCATATGATTTAGCAGTTCCACTTCTGCATATTTATCCAAAGGAAATAAAAGTATCTCAAAGAGATATTTGTACTCCCATGTTCATTGTAGCATTATTCACAATACCCAGGATATGAAAACAACTTGTGTCCTTCAAGGTGATGAAAAGAATGTGATATATATATATAGATAGATATCTATATCTATATATATATGCATATTTTTCAGCAATAATAAAAGAAGGAAATTCTGCATGTGGATGAAATCGAGGACATTATGATAAGTGAAATAAGCCAGTGTTAGCGAGACAAATACTACATGATCCCACTGACTGAGTTGTCTTAAATAGTCAAATCATAGAACCAAAGAATGGATCTTTGTGTGGCACAATCACTAATTATCCTGGAGACTATCCTGAAGGTGCCCTGCCTTTCAGGCTTCTTTCACACCCCTCCAGCCCCTGCCAGAGCCACTGACAGTTGGTTTTATCACTGCCACCTGTACCCAGTGAGGAGCAAAGGAAATGCTCAGAGAAGCAGCTGGATTACCTGGCATCCACTACTCCATTTCCTGCAAACCCTCTGGCCAGAACTATTCTGCAGGTCACAAAATCTCCCTCCCCTATGAAAAGCAAAAACCAAAGCATTTAAGAACTCCAGATTTGGGGTTTATTTTTCCATTCTATTCTTCTTTCTTGAGCATCAGTAGCCTGTAGGGCACTACTGCTTGCATGCTTAAATGTACACAGTTTGAATTCTTACAGTGGGGCAGATGGAATGCAGAAGGAAATTGCAACCCAGTCCAGTATTCTTGCCTGGGAAATCTCATGAACAGAGGAAACTGGTGGGCTCCAGTCCATGGGGTTGCAGGAGTCAGATATGACTTGGCAACTAAACCACCACCACCAGGGGTGGGGCATACCACCCAGGTATATGAACATGTTCCTGTTAGGCTAATATCTTCTCTTTCCTTATTTCTTCCCCCTTTCCTCTTAAGTTCTAATCCCAGGTCTAATTAGGGTCCTAATTTATCTCCATCTTTCTCAGATATGGAACTACCAAAATGTACATGGAACACTCTGGAACCTGGACATCCCTTGTTGTTATAAACAAAATGGATGATTTTCACAAACAATGTTAAGAAAAAAAAGTCACACTTGATTCAATTCCATTTTATAAAGTTAAAAAACTGACAAGCCATTTTAATGCCATTTGCAACAACATGGATGCAAATAGAGATTATCATAGTATGTGAAGTAAGTCAGAGAAAGACATATATCATATGATATCACTTATATGTGGAATCTATGACACAAATGAACCTGTCTATGAAATAGAAATAGATTCATGCACATAGAGAATAGACTCATGGTTGCCGAGGGAGAGGGGCCTGAGGGGAGGGATCGAGTGGAAGGTTGGGGTTAGCAGATGCAAACTATTACATTTAGAATGGATAAACAACATCCTACTGTACAGCACAGGCAATGGTATCCAATCTGGGACAAACCATAATAGAAAAGAGTATTTTCATAAAATAAGAATGCATATATGTATATAACTGAGTCACTTTGCTGTATAGTAGAAATTAATACAACATTGTAAATCAATTTACATCAATATAAAAAAACTTGACAAGACTAATCTAGTAATTATATCTGAGTACAGTTAGATATAACCAGGAATGAATATAAGCAGAATTTCTCTGGTGCAGATAGTGTTCATTCTTATTTGGGGTACTGGAAAAGCAAATATATTTGTTTTTTTTTTTTAATCAGTTTTACAAAATCATTGAGCTGTACATTTTTGTCTGTGTATCATACTCCAAGTATTTACTATAAAAATTATCATACTTGTGGTAGTTAGAAATACAGTCTGGAAGTTGAATGTTCTGTCCTACAACTTATAAGTTCTGTGATCTTGGGCAAATCATTTATTTTTCTCATTTTTAGTTTCCCCATATTAACTATCACCTACTATTCACATTTATTGAGAGAAAAAATGTATTTTTGTACACGTAGAATACTAAGAACCAGAAATTACATGGATAAATTTAGATACTCTTATTCTAAAATATGGGCTTCCCAGGTGGTGCAAATGGTAAAGAACCCACCTGCCAGTGCAGAGGCGTAAGAGATGCAGGTTCAGTCCCTGGGTTGGGAAGATCCTCTGGAGGAGGAAGTGGCAACCCACTCCAGTATTCTTGCCTAGAGAATCCCATGGTCAGTGGAGTCAATCCAGAGTGTCAAAAGGAGTAGGACACAGATGAAGTGACTTAGCATGCACGCATCCAAAAGATACCAATTGTGCAATATATGCATATTTACATTTCTGATGAATATTATATATATGTGAGTATATATAACCTCTGTGTCAATTCTTCTCTTTTTGTTCATCCTAATAACTTGCAGTCTTATCTTTTTGTGCTTTATTTCTCTCTTGCAGTTATGTACATAAAAACATGGTACTAAAAAGTAGTTTATGACAGTGCTGTGAGGAAAAGACATTGAAATAGCCCCCTTTATTTCTGTTTTCAGGCATAACACTAAATTCTATGTAACAGCCTGAAGGATAATATTGTGTCATTTTTAATTCATATAGCTGGAGGATTAAGCTGTATCATCACTGTAAAATCCATCTTTACTACTTGTAAACAGTTCACTGGACTGCTATCCTAAGGCAAACCCGAATGCTCTTAGCATATTATATATTATTTATTACTATTGTGGAGATTGGGTCATTGGCATTAGATTAGAAGAAAATAAAATACCAGTGGAAAGCCTCAGAACAATGAATTGGTCCAGTAGTTGAGGAGCACAGCAGAACAAAAACAGGAGAGTGTGACGATGCATTTATTTTTTCCCCCAGCATCCTGGAGACTACATGATGGGCAGGAATTCAAGTTAATTTTACATGGAGTGGCCATATAGTGTTTTTGACTAACCCAAGATTTTCCAGAGGAGAAAGTGAGGTGTTTTTATTAATACTTTGGCTGGAACATCCCAGGGTTGACTAGCATTCCTCAAGGCAAACTGGAAGTAGAATCATCTTAGTTCTAAGGTTTCCTTTGAGGGTAAATTTAGTATTAAGTGTTGTGTATGATGGGAAGTGGTGAGTTGGGGCATGGATTACTGGTTGTCTAGGCAAGATGGCAAAGTCTAAACTCTAAATGGAGTTGTAATCTGAAGGGGCCCCAGATAAGGCAGCACAGATGTTTTCTACAGTAGTATCTGTATTTTATACATAGTCCAGCTGCAAGTGCCTTCTCACTCCAGGTAGGATTTTAATGAGTCCATGAATCTTCTTGCTTATAAAAAGGTAAAATTGGAAAGTGTAATTGAAGCAACAGGTTCCAATACTCATGGTTAAGTAAATATCACTATGACATGGAAATATTCAGGTCAGAAATTTTGGCATTAACTCACAATGCTTATACCCAGTTATCTATGACTGTAACTTCCTAAAGCAGTCTCTCTTCTCCAAAGAAGCTTTCCCTCACCCTGAGCCCAATATAGTCACTTCTCTGTATCCCAGGGCACCCTTTGCACACTTCTCTGACAACATTTTTCATAAGCTTTCTCAATTTTTTAAGTATTTACTTATTTGGCTGCATGAGGTCTTAGTTGCAGCATGTGGGATCTAGCTCCCTGACCAGGAATTGAACCCAGGCCCCCAGGAGAGTCTTAGCCACTGGACCACCAGGGAAGTCCCACAAGCTCGCTCAATTGTTGATTAATGTGTATGTCTCTCTGATTAATCATTAAGGCTTTGGATAGTACAGACTATGTCATCTTGACGTCTGCATTCAAACATACCATCCACTGCCCAAGGGTCAGTAAGCACTGAAGCTTTTTACAATACATGACTAATGTTTGAATAAAGCTTTGTATTTTACAATTCATGTTCACACCCATTTGTTCTATTCAAAAATTCCTTAGAGTAGATGCCTAGTGAATATATTCAAGTTGACATTTTTTGTTATCTATTCAGAATAATGCAAAACCTCCGCTAAGTTTATATTTCAACAAGTCTCTATTATTTATTAAAGGGAAGTTGTAAAAGTTGATTTGTTTACTGGATATAATTCTATTTGCATTAGCCAGAGGAAGAAGTCATTCAGTCTTCCACATGTCTGGTAGAATGGCCCTCTCAGCAGCAATGATTAATAGATTTGTTCAACATATTCAAGGAACCTTGCAATGTAACAATGAAAGAACACCAAAAATATAGTATACAGCATTGTTGATCTTATGTTTTATACATGATGTCTCAGCTTATTCCAGACACACCAGAGTTCATTGCTGACCACTGATAAACACATTTATCCTTGTCTAAGAACTTTACAAGAGCTTCTTTAGCTTTATTGTTCTTATTTAATATACTCTAGCTAACATCATCCCACTGGGAACTGTTGTCTTCATGCTTCCAGTTTTTGCTTTGTAGTATTAGTTTCTCTTTGTGCACTCATTTGAAGCTGGCCTTTCATAATATTAGATTTCTCCCTACACATATTATTCCAGTGATTTACATGGATGATTAGACATAGATATTTTAACTCAATTACCCTAGGACTTGCTTATTTAGTTCTGAAATTTCATTTTCTAGTTAATTTCTAGTATTTTAATTTTTATATTACATAGGAAAATTTTAAAAGTTTCATTGGAGAAGTGATTTATCCATAAATAGTTTTAGGATTATCTTCAATATGTGTTGTTTATTATTTAACTTTTCATTTATAATGTTAATTATACATTCCTCTGTTATAGCCCAATAAAAACAGACATTTATGATAGATAATAATCCTGGTGGCTCAGATGGTAAAACATCTGCCCGCAATGCAGGAAACCTTGGTTTGGTCCCTGGGTTGGGAAGATCCCCTGAAGAAGGGAATAGAAACCCACTCCAGTATTCTTGCCTGAAGAATCCCATAGACAGAGCAGAGGGGTGGGCTACAGTCCATTGGGTCTCAAAGAGTGGGACATGACTAAGTGACTAATACTTTCACTTCACTTTCAATAATCAGATACATCTGTTTGATTCTGCTTATACAGCAATCAAGCCAGTCAATCCTAAAGGAAATCTATCTTGAATATTAATTAGAAGGACTGATGCTGAAACCTAAGCTCCAATACTTTGGCCACCTGATGCAAAAAGCTGACTCTTTGGAAAAGACCTTGATGCTGGGAAAGACTGAGGGCAGGAAAAGGGGCAACGAGGATGAGATGGTTGGACAGCATCATTGACTCAATGGACATGAGTTTGAGCAAACTGCAGGATATAGTGAAGGACAGGGAAACCTGGCATGCTGTATTCCGTGGGGTAACAAAGAGTAAGACATGACTGAGCGACTGAACGACCACAAAATATTATGACTAAAAGTTGTTGTGGGTCAGAAACATTAAATTCAATAATTTGTGTGTTAATATAAGAAATATAGTCAAAGCAAAATTCCTAAAAATAAAAGTAGGAAATTAAAACACACTATGATTTGCTTATGAGTTTAATAAATATTGAAGATCACCTTTGAAACTCTGCTCACTGACTTTTGCAATAGAATTATGACAAGATTCAGAATTAACATACTATTTAAATGGTATTTTACATGAATACCAGTTTGTGTTCTTTCTTTAATTTTCACAATTTTGTAACATGGTACAATATCTATCCACTTTTCATTTTACTTTTCCAATTTAAAAAACTTTTGCAGTTGTTTATATACAATACTACATATTCTAGAATTTGTTTTGGAACTACTTCTGACTTTATGCCAGAACTTTGGTTGATTCATTGAAGCCGAGGCTGTTAAAGAAACCCATCGAATTCAATGGGTGTGGATGGCCAGTACATTTTTTTTTTATTTTTAAACTTTACATAATTGTATTAGTCTTGCCAAATATCAAAATGAATCTGCCACAGGTATACATGTGTTCCCCATCCTGAACCCTCCTCCCTCCTCCCTCCCCATTCCATCCCTCTGGGTCGTCCCAGTGCACCAGCCCCAAGCATCCAGTATCGTGCATCGAACCTGGACTGGCAACTCGTTTCATACATGATATTTTACATGTGGATGGCCAGTACATAATGGAGCTTCCCTTTCATACTCAAAGCTAAAGGTTTCCAAATATCCTAGGCATAGTCATCAAGCAATCTAATTTTGTGCTTTCTATTATTGCTCCAGACCTGTGGGTTTCAGGAAGAAGCACAAGCTGGAATCAAGACTGCTGGGAGAAATATCAATCACCTCAGATATGCAGATGACACAACCCTTATGGCAGAAAGTGAAGAGGAACTAAAAACCCTCTTGATGAAAGTGATAGAGGAGAGTGCAAACGTCGGCTTAAAGCTCAACATTCAGAAAATGAAGATCATGGCATCCGGTCCCATCACTTCAAGGGAAATAGATGGGGAAACAGTGGAAACAGTGTCAGACTTTATTTTGGGGGCTCCAAAATCACTGCAGATGGTGATTGCAGCCATGAAATTAAAAGATGCTTCCTCCTTGGAAGGAAAGTTATGACCAAACTAGATAGCATATTAAAAAGCAGAGATATTACTTTTCCAACAAAGGTTTGTCTAGTCAAGGGTACGGTTTTTCCAGTGATCATGTATGGATGTGAGAGTTGGACTGTGAAGGAAGCTGAGCACCGAAGAATTGATGCTTTTGAACCCTGGTGTTGGAGAAGACTCTTGCGAGTCCCTTGGACTGCAAGGAGATCTAACCAGTCCATTCTAAAGGAGACCAGTCCTGGGTGCTCATTTGAAGGACTGATGCTGAGGCTGAAACTCCAATACTTTGGCCACCTCATGTGAAGAGTTGACTCATTGGAAATGACTCTGATGCTAGGAGGGATTGGAAGCAGGAGGAGAAGGGGACAACAGAGGATGAGACGGCTGGATGGCATCACTGACTCAATGTACATGAGTTTGGGTGAACTCCAGGAATTGGTGATGGACAGTGAGGCCTGGCGTGCTGTGATTCATGGGGTTGCAAAGAGTCGGACACGACGGAGCAACTGAACTGAACCGAATTGTGGATTTCAAGCTAACATGGAGACCTCCTTTGATTCCCTTTCCATTGACTGGACTATCACATGAACTTCAACCTATTTAATAATACAGCCATTAGGGACCGGGGAGGTGATAAGATGCACCACCCACCTGGAAGAGTGCGCTCATCAAGCAGCTGGTCGCCTGAGCTGCTGGGAACTGGGAAGGGCACAAAACACAGGCCCAACTGAGTCTGTGCCTTTGTGGAGTACCCAAGAACATGAACTTGAGTGGCTTAGACCTGGGAAGTGCACACAACTCAGGGCCTGCTTTAAACAGTTCCCCTGCAGAGCAACTTGGATCCTGAGCAGTATAGACTGGGAAAGCACACACGCCGTGAACAGGGGCAAACCCAGTGTGGCCCAGACATTGCAAGCACCCCACACACATGCCAGTGATATTTTTTTGCAGTGTTCTCCCTCCCCACAGCACAACTGAACAAGTTAGCCTAAATAAGTGACCACCTTCGCTCCCTTGTGTCACGGCAGAAATTAGACACTGAAGAGACTTGCAAACAGAGGAAGCCAAAATAAACAAAGAAGAGGGAACTGCTTTGGAAGTGACAGGTGCAACAGATTAAAACTCTGTAGTTAGCACTGACTACATTGGAAGGGGCCTATAGACCTTGAGAAGTATAAGCTGGAACAAGGAACTATCTGAAACTGAACCCCACACTGCCCTCGACAGCTCCAGAGAAATTCCTAGATATATTTTACTATCATCATTTTTTAATTTTTTTTTTATTTTTAAGTTCTTTCTTACTCCTTTAATTTTCATTTTTATAATGTACTACTACCTTGCAAAAAAAGACCCTATTTGTAAAGCAACTTTCACATATATATTTTTTTTATAATTTTTGTGATTTTGTTTTGTTTTTTAATATTCTATTTTTGAGAGTCTAACCTCTACTCTAGATTTTTAATCTTTGCTTTTTGGTATTTGTTATCAATTTTGTACCTTTAAGAATCCAATCTTCATTACACAGTTTTACTTAGGAGTGTGATTATTGGCTTGATTGCTCTCTCCCCCTTTTGACTCTCCTTTTTCTCCCAGGTCACCTGTATCTCCTCCCTCCCCCTTCTCTTCTCTACCCAACTCTGTGAATCTCTCTGGGTGTTCCAGGCTGTGGAGAACACTTACAGAACAGATTACTAGATCTAGAGGCTATATCTGTCTCTCTCCTTTTGATCCCACCTCTTCTCCTCCTGGTTACCTCTATCTCCTTCCTCCCGCTTCTCTTCTCTATGTAGCTCCATGAACCTCTCTAAGTGTTCCAGACTGTGGAGAGCACATAGGGAATTGATTACTGGCCAGATTGCTTTCTCCCCTTTTGACTCCCCCTCTTCTCCTCCTGGTCACCTCTATCTCCCTCCTCCCTCTTCTCTTCTCTGTGTAACTCTGTGAACCGCTCAGGGTGTCCCTCACTGTGGAGAATCTTTTCACCATTAACCTAGATGTTTTACCATCAGTGCTGTATGGATGGAGAAATCTTGAGGCTACTGTAAGAATAAGGCTGAATGTCAGAGGTAGGAGGCTTAAATCCAAAACTTGAGAACACCAGAAAACTCCTGACTCCAGGGAGCATTAATTGACAAGAACTCATCCAAAAGCTTCCATAGCTACACTGAAACCAAGCTCCACCCAAGAGCCAACAAATTTCAGAGCAAGACATACCAAACGAATTCTCCAACAATGTAGGAACATAACCCTGAGCATTAAAATACAGGTGGCCAAAAGTCACACCAAACCCATAGACACCTCAAACCTCACTACTAGACACTTCATTGCACTCCAGAGAGAAGAGATCCAGCTCTACCCACCAGAGCACTGACACAAGCTTCCCTAACCAGG